>NW_026652288.1:101422257-101551413 GCF_009828535.3 Hylobates moloch | reverse complement strand
AGGGGTCAGGGAGTTCCCTTTCCTAGTCAAAGAAAGGGGTAACAGACAGCACCTGGAAAATTGGGTCAGTCCCACCCTAATACTGCACTTTTCCAATGGGCCTGGAAAACGGCACACCAGGAGATTGTGTCCCGCACCTGGCTCGGAGGGTCCTAAGCCCACAGAGTCTCACTGATTGCTAGCACAGCAGTCTGAGACGAAACTGCAAGGCCGCAGCGAGGCTGGGGGAGGGGTGCCCGCCATTGCCCAGGCTTAGGTAAACAAAGCAGCCAGGAAGCTTGAACTGGGTGGAGCCCACCACAGCTCAAGGAGGCCTGCCTGCCTCTGTAGGCTCCACCTCTGGGGGCAGGGCACAGACAAACAAAAATTCAGCAGGAACCTCTGCAGACTTAAATGTCCCTGTCTGACTGACAGCTTTGAAGAGAGTAGTGGTTCTCCCAGCACGCAGCTGGAGATCTGAGAATGCACAGACTGCCTCCTAAAGTGGGTCCCTGACCCCCGAGCAGCCTAACTGGGAGGCACCCCCCAGTAGGGACAGACTGACACCTCACTCGGCCGAGTAGTCCTCTGAGACAAAACTTCCATAGGAACTATCAGACAGCTGAATTTGTGGTCTCACAAAAATCCACTGTTCTGCAGACACCACTGCTGACACCCAGCCAAACAGGGTCTGGAGTGGACCTCTAGCAAACTCCAGCAGACCTGCAGCTGAGGGTCCTGTCTGGTAGAAGGAAAACTAACAAACAGAAAGGATATCCACACCAAAAACCCATCTGTACATCACCATCATCAAAGACCAAAAGTAGATAAAACCACAAAGATGGGGAAAAAACAGAGCAGAAAAACTGGAAACTCTAAAAAGCAGAGCACTTCTCCTCCTCCAAAGGAACGCAGTTCCTCACCAGCAATGGAACAAAGCTGGATGGAGAATGACTTTGACGAGTTGAGAGAAGAAGGCTTCAGACGATCAAACTACTCCGAGCTATGGGAGGAAATTCAAAACAATAGCAAAGAAGTTAAAAACTTTGAAAAAAAAATAGATGAATGTATAACTAAGATAACCAATGCAGAGAAGGCTTAAAGGAGCTGATGGAGCTGAAAGCCAAGTTTCGAGAACTATGTGAAGATTGCAGAAGCCTCGGGAGCCCATGCGATCGACGGGAAGAAAGGGTATCAGCGATGGAAGATGAAATGAATGAAATGAAGCAAGAAGGGAAGTTTAGAGAAAAAAGAATAAAAAGAAACGAACAAAGCCTCCAAGAAATATGGGACTATGTGAAAAGACCAAACCTACGTCTGATTGGTGTACCTGAAAGTGATGGGGAGAATGGAACCAAGTTGGAAAACACTCTGCAAAATATTATCCAGGAGAACTTCCCCAATCTAGCAAGGCAGGCCAACATTCAGATTCAGGAAATACAGAGAACACCACAAAGATACTCCTTGAGAAGAGCAACGCCAAGACACATAATTGTCAGATTCAAACAAAGTTGAAATGAAGGAAAAAATGTTAAGGGCGGCCAGAGAGAAAGGTTGGGTTACCCACAAAGGGAAGCCCATCAGACTAACAGCTGATTTCTTGGCAGAAACTCTACAAGCCAGAAGAGAGTAGGGGCCGATATTCAACATTCTTAAAGAAAAGAATTTTCAACCCAGAATTTCATATCCAGCCAAACTAAGTTCATAAGTGAAGGAGAAATAAAATACTTTACAGACAAGCAAATGCTGAGTGATTTTGTCACCACCAGGCCTGCTCTAAAAGAGCTCCTGAAGGAAGCACTAAACATGGAAAGGAACAACCAGTACCAGCCACTGCAAAAACATGCCAAACTGTAAAGACCATCCAGGCTAGGAAGAAACTGCATCAACTAACGAGCAAAATAACCAACTAACATCATAATGACAGGATCAGATTCACACATAACAATATTAACTTTAAATGTAAATGGGCTAAATGCTCCAATTAAAAGACACAGACTGGCAAATTTGATAAGGAGTCAAGACCCATCAGTGTGCTGTATTCAGGAAACGCATCCCATGTGCAGAGACACACATAGACTCAAAATAAAGGGATGGAGGAAGATCTATCAAGCAAATGGAAAACAAAAAAAGGCAGGTGTTGCAATCCTAGTCTCTGATAAAATAGACTTTAAACCAACAAAGATCAAAAGAGACAAAGAAGGCCATTACATAATGGTAAAGGGATCAATTCAACCAGAAGAGTTAACTATCCTAAATATATATGCACCCAACGCAGGAGCACCCAGATTCATAAAGCAAGTGCTGAGTGACCTACAAAGGGACTTAAACTCCCACACAATAATAATGGGAGATTTTAACACCCCACTGTCAACATTAGACAGATCAACGAGACAGAAAGTTAACAAGGATATCCAGGAATTGAACTCAGCTCTGCACAAAGTGGACCTAACAGACATCTACAGAACTTTCCACCCCAAATCAACAGAATATACATTTTTTTCAGCACCACACCACACCTATTCCAAAATTGACCACATAGTTGGAAGTAAAGCTCTCCTCAGCAAATGTAAAAGAACAGAAATTATAACAAACTGTCTCTCAGACCACAGTGCCATCAAACTAGAACTCAGGATTAAGAAACTCACTCAAAACTGCTCAAATACATGGAAACTGAACAACCTGCTCCTGAATGACTATTGGGTACATAGTGAAATGAAGGCAGAAATAAAGATGTTCTTTGAAACCAATGAGAATAAAGACACAACATACCAGAATCTCTGGGACACATTCAAAGCAGTGTGTAGAGGGAAATTTATAGCACTAAATGCCCACAAGAGAAAGCAGGAAAGATCCAAAATTGACACCCTAACATCACAATTAAAAGAAATAGAAAAGCAAGAGCAAACACATTCAAAAGCTAGCAGAAGGCAAGAAATAACTAAAATCAGAGCAGAACTGAAGGAAATAGAGACACAAAAAACCCTTCAAAAAATTAATGAATCCAGGAGCTGGTTTTTTGAAAAGATCAACAAAATTGATACACCACTAGCAAGACTAATAAAGAAGAAAAGAGAGAAGAATCAAATAGATGCAATAAAAAATGATAAAGGGGATATCACTACCGATCCCACAGAAATACATTCTACCATCAGAGAATACTACAAACACTTCTATGCAAATAAACTACAAAATCTAGAAGAAATGGATAAATTCCTTGACAAATACACCCTCCCAAGACTAAACCAGGAAGAAGTTGAATCTCTGAATAGATCAATAACAGGCTCTGAAATTGTGGCAATAATCAATAGCTTACCAACCAAAAAAGAGTCCAGGACCTGATGGGTTCACAGCCAAATTCTACCAGAGGTACAAGGAGGAACTGGTACCATTCCTTCTGAAACTATTCCAATCGATAGAAAAAGAGGGAATCCTCCCTAACACATTTTATGAGGCCAGCATTGCCCTGATACCAAAGCCTGGCAGAGACACAACCACAAAAGAGAATTTCAGGCCAATATCCTTGATGAACATTGATACAAAAATCTTCAATAAAATACTGGCAAACAGAATCCAGCAGCACATCAAAAAGCTTATCCACCATGATCAAGTGGGCTTCATCCCTGGGATGCAAGGCTGGTTCAACATATGCAAATCAATAAATGTAATCCAGCATATAAACAGAACCAAAGACAAAAACCACATGATTATCTCAATAGATGCAGAAAAGGCCTTTGACAAAATTCAGCAATGCTTCATGCTAAAAACTCTCAATAAATTTAGGTATTGATGGGATGTATCTCAAAATCATAAGAGCTATCTATGACAAACCCACAGCCAATATCATACTGAATGGGCAAAAACTGGAAGCATTCCCTTTGAAAACAGGCACAAGAGAGGGATGCCCTCTCTCACCGCTCCTATTCAACATAGTGCTGGAAGTTCTGGCCAGGGCAATCAGGCAGGAGAAGGAAATAAAGGGTATTCAATTAGGAAAAGAGGAAGTCAAATTTTCCCTGTTTGCAGATGATATGATTGTATATCTAGAAAACCCCATTGTCTCAGCCCAAAATCTCCTTAAGCTGATAAGCAACTTCAGCAAAGTTTCAGGATACAAAATCAATGTACAAAAATCACTAGCATTCTTGTACACCAATCACAGACAAACAGAGAGCCAAATCATGAGTGAACTCCCATTCACAATTGCTTCAAAGAGTATAAAATACCTAGGAATCCAACTTACAAGGGATGTGAAGGACCTCTTCAAGGAGAACTACAAACCACTGCTCAATGAAATAAAAGAGGATACAAACAAATGGAAGAACATTCCATGCTCATGGGTTGGAAGAATGAATATCGTGAAAATGGCCATACTGCCCAAGGTAATTTATAGATTCAATGCCATCCCCATCAAGCTACCAATGACTTTCTTCACAGAATTGGAAAAAACTACTTTAAAGTTCATATGGAACCAAAAAAGAGCCCACATCGCCAAGTCAATCTAAGCCAAAAGAACAAAGCTGGAGGCATCACACTACCTGACTTCAAACAATACTACAAGGCTACAGTAACCAAAACAGTATGGTACTGGTACCACAACAGAGACATAGATCAATGGAACAGAACAGAGCCCTCAGAAATAATGCCACATATCTACAACTATCTGATCTTTGACAAACCTGACAAAAACAAGAAATGGGGAAAGGATTCCCTATTTAATAAATGGTGCTGGGAAAACTGGCTAGCCATATGTAGAAAGCTGAAACTGGATCCCTTCCTTACACCTTATACAAAAATTAATTCACGATGGATTAAAGACTTACATGTTAGACCTAAAACCATAAAAACCCTAGAAGAAAACCTAGGCAATACCATTCAGGACATAGGCATGGGCAAGGACTTCACGTCTAAAACACCAAAAGCAATGACAACAAAAGCCAAAATTGACAAATGGGATCTAATTAAACTAAAGAGCTTCTGCACAGCAAAAGAAACTACCATCAGAGTGAACAGGCAACCTACAGAATGGGAGAAAATTTTCGCAACCTACTCATCTGACAAAGGGCTGACATCCAGAATCTGCAATGAACTCAAACAAATTTACAAGAAAAAAACAAACAATCCCATCAAAAAGCGGGCGAAGGACATGAACAGACACTTCTCAAAAGAAGACATTTATGCAGCCAAAAAACACATAAAAAATGCTCATCATCACTGGCCATCAGAGAAATGCAAATCAAAACCACAGTGAGATACCATCTCACACCAGTTAGAATGGTGATCATTACAAAGTCAGGAAACAACAGGTGCTGGAGAGGATGTGGAGAAATAGGAACACTTTGACACTGTTGGTGGGACTGTAAACTAGTTCAACCATTGTGGAAGTCAGTGTGGCGATTCCTCAGGGATCTCGAACTAGAAATACCATTTGACCCAGCCATCCCATTACTGGGTATATACCCAAAGGACTATAAATCATGCTGCTATAAAGACACATGCAAATGTATGTTTATTGTGGCACTATTCACAATAGCAAAGACTTGGAACCAACCCAAATGTCCAACAACGATAGACTGGATTAAGAAAATGTGGCACATATACACCATGGAATACTATGCAGCCATAAAAAATGATGAGTTCATGTCCTTTGTAGGGACGTGGATGAAACTGGAAACCATCATTCTCAGTAAACTATCGCAAGAACAAAAAACCAAACACCGCATGTTCTCACTCATACGTGGGAATTGAACAATGAGAACTCATGGACAGAGGAAGGGGAACATCACACTCTGAGGTCTGTTGTAGGGTGGGGGGAGGGGGGAGGGACAGCATTAGGAGATATACCTAATGCTAAATGACGAGTTAATGGGTGCAGCAAACCAACATGGCACATGGATACATATGTAACAAACCTGCACATTGTGCACATGTACCCTAAAACCTAAAGTATAATAATAAAAGAAATTAAAAAAAAAGAAACCATTCAGCTATGAAGGTGAGATTTCAGGACACTCTTCCCAGAGAAGGGATCAGCAAGCCGTTAATCCACAACCCAGTCATGGTGAAGCTGATACCAGCCAGGCTTCTAGATGGTCCTTTACTTATGATAGCCATTGGAATAAGATGTGTAGACCTGTGCCTGGCACCACTCCTGCACTTTAGTTTCCATGGTTCCTTTCTCCTTGAAATCCCTTTGGTCAGCCTGAAAATTTTGAGATGATTTTTGTGACACTAGTCCACCATCTCCTCAGGTTGTCAGCTTTTGAATAAACCTGCATTTTCTTCCACCAACTCTTGTCACATGTCTCTCACTTTAAATCGAAAGCTACAAATAACTAAGCTTAGTGAGGAAGGCATGTCAAAAGCTGAGATAGGCCAAAAGCTAGGCATTTAGTACCAAACAGTTAGCTAAGTTGTGAATGTAAAGAAAAAGTTTTTGAAGGAAATTAAATGTGCTAGTCCAGTGAACACACAAATAATAAGAAAGCGAAACTATAGTTGGTATGGAGAAGGTTATAGAAGCTTTGATAAATGATGAAAACAGTTATAACATGTACTTCAGCTAAAGTCTAATCCAGAGCAACGCAGGCTTAACTCTCTTCAAGTCCATGAAGGCTGAGAGTGGTGAGGAAGCTGCAGAAGAAAAGTTGGAAGCTAGCAGAGGTTAGTTCATGGGGTTTAAGGAAAAAAGTCATCCCCATAACATGAAAGTATGAAGTGGAGCCACAAGTGCTGATATAGAAGCTGCATCAAATTATCTAGAAGATTTAGCTAAGACAATTAATAAAGATGGCTACAATAAGCAACAAATTTTCAATGTAGATCAAACATCCTTATATTGGGAAAAGATTCCATCTAGGACTTTCATAACTAGAGAAAAGCCAATGCCTGGCTTCAAAGCTTCAGAGGATCGGTTGACTCTCATTAGGAAATAATGCAGCTGGTGACTTTAAGTTGAAGCCTATGCTCATTTACCGTTCCCAAAATCCTAGGGCCCTAAGGAATTATGCTTGGTCTACTCTTCCTATGCTCTAGAAAAGGAACAACAAAGCCGAAATGACAGCACATTTATTTGCAGCATAGTTTACTAAATACTTTAAGCCTAATGTTGAGACCTACTGCTCAGAGAAAAAAAGACTTTCAAAATACGACCATTCATTGAGAATGCACCTCATTGCCAAGAGTTCTGCTTGAAATGTACAAGGAGAGTAATGTTTTCATGCCTGCTATCACAACATCCATTCTTTAGCCCATGGCTCAAGGAGTAATTTCAACTTTCAAGTCTTATTATTCAAGAAACAGATTTTGTAAGGCTACAGCTTCCATAGATAGTGATTCCCCAATAGATCTGTGCAAAGTAGATTGAAACGCTTCTAGAAAGGGTTCATAATTCCAGATGACATTAAGAACATTCTTGATCCATGGGAAGAGGCCACAATATCAACATTACTAGGAGTTTGGAAGAAGCTGATTCCAGTCTCTTGGATGACTTTCAGGGTTTCAAGGTTTCAGTGGAGGAAGTAACTGTAAATGTGATAGAAATAGAAAGACAACTGGAATTAGAAGTGAAGCCTACAGATGTGACTGAATTCTTGCAATCTCATGATAAAACTTGAATGGATGAGATATTGTTTCTTGTGGATGAACGAAGGTCATTTCTTGAAATGGAATACACTCCTGGTGAAGATGCTGTGAACATTGTTGAAATGACAACAAAGGATCTCGAATATTACATAAACTTGGTTGATAAAGCAGCAGTAGGGTTTACAAAGACTGACTTCAATTTTGAAAGATGTTTTACTATCAAACAGAATCACCTAAGACAGATAAATCTTTCATGAAAGGAAGAGTCAATTTATGTGACAAACTTCATTATGGTGTTTTTTTTAAAATTGCCAAACACACTCTGACCTTTAGCAACCACCACCCTGATTAGTCAGCAGCTATCAACATGGGGACACGAACTTCCACCAGCAAAAAGGCGAGGACTCACTAGAGGCTCAGATGATTGCTGGCATTTTTAGCAATAAAGTATCCTTAAATTAAAATCTGTAGTTTATTTTTAGAAACAATACTACTGCATACTTAATAGACTACAGTATAAACATATATTTATATGCACCAAGAAATTAAAAAAACTTGTGTGACTTGCTTTATTGCAGTATTCACTTTATTTCTATGGTCTGGAAGAAAACCTGCAATGTCTTTGAGCTATTTCTGTCATTGAGCCCTCTGGAGGAGATGGAAAAAACTTAGTGTTGGCCAAGCACGGTGGCTCACGCCTGTAATCCCAGCACTTCAGGAGGCTGAGGCGAGTGGACCCCTTGAGGCCAGGAGTTGAAGACCAGCCTGGCCAACATTGTGAAGCTGTATCTCTACTAAAATGCAAGAAAAAGAGCCAGGCACTGTGGTGCATGCCTGTAATCCCAGCTAGTCGGGAGACTGAGGCACAAGAATCTCTTGAACCTGGAAGGTGGAGGTTGCAGTGAGCCAAGATCACGCCACTGCACTCTAGCCTGGGCGAGACTCTGTCTCAAACAAAAAAAAAAAAAAAGAGAGAGAGAGAGAAGAAAAGAAAAAAGAAAAAAATCAGTGTTTCTCCTTTCCAACTTTCACATAGCCATTCAACACATCCCTTTCTGACATCAGATGTGTGGGGGTTTTTAGCTACACACCAAGCAGTTCTGCAGTGGACACCATCTACCTGGTGTTTTCAATTCAACATCAACACTATCTACCTGGAGATAGTGTCAGATTCCACAGGTTGAGGGCTCAGTTTCACAAGACTGCCCATCACTCCAGCCCCAGTCATAAGTGCAGGTTTTTACCTAGACTTCTGACCAACTGGGTATAAATGGAAAGTGCCCATGACCCCTTGCATGGGTTCCTTTAATTTCCTAGAGTGGCTCACGGAACTCAGGGACACACTTTACTTACATTTACCCATTTATTATAAAGAATATTACAAAGGATAGGATGAACAGCCAGATGAAAGAGATGTATAGCGTGAGGTATGGGAGAAAGTGCAAAGCTTCCATGTTCTTTTTGGGTGTGCCACCCTTTAAGAACCCCTATGTGTTCAGCAATCCAAAAGCTCCTGAACCCAATCCTTTTGGTTTTTGTGGAATCTTTATTTAATAGGCATGATTTATCATATGGTTGGCCATTGGTAATTAATTCAACCTTTAGCCCCTCTCCCCTCCCTAAAGGTTAGAGGGTTAGGGTTGAAACTCCCAACGCTCTAATCCTCCCTTGGTCTTTTAGGTGACTGGCCCTCATCCTGAAGCTATCTAGGGGCCCCCAGCCACCAGTCATGCCATTAGTATACAAAAGACACTCATCACTCTGAAGATTTCAAGGGCTTTAGGAGTTGTATGTCAGGAAATGGGGACTAAGACCAAATTTATATTTCATAGTATCACTGTCCTACTGGCATATTAATACACATCTAATGTTCTGGGCTTATATTTATATACTGTGTGTATATATGCACATGCACAAAAAACTAAACTGTGATTAACAAAGAATGTGTATATATATATATATATATACACACACACACACACATACACTCGATTCATTATTTCACTATTTTTATATATAACATCATACACACACACACACATCTCTATTCTTTGTTAATCACAGTTTAGTTTTTCCTAGGAAACCTTTCATGCTTTTGTGTAGGTGTTAGAGGGCTCTTCTATGTAGTCATATAACCCTGTGTACATGTTCTACTGTAACATTTTCTGCAATATGTTTGCCTACTAATTTGTATTCTGCCTGATCAGAGTATGAGATCCATGAGGGCAGGAACTGTATTTTGTTTACTGCTATATTGCAAGTATATTCCAGCATCACACCTTGAACATAGTGGGTTCCCAGAATATTTGTGTCAAGTTTTAAAAATAAAAAAATAAGTGAAATAATGAATCAATGAATCAATTATTTGTTTCCATGAATTACTGCCATGGCAGTCCCCAAAGTCAGATATATCTCAATCCATAATTGAGAGCAAATGAAGACATTTTTAAAAACTGCTAACTGGGTTCACTGTGAACTGATGTTGTAATGTTATAGCTACTTTCCCATTTTTTTTCTCCAGTTGACTCTATAGTCAATGGAAAAGTTTTCCACCTTCTTAAGGGTCTTGTTGCTACCACTACATTTTTGTAAACATGATTGTCTCTTCTATACGAGGAAAATGTCAAAGCAAATAGAACTTGTTTTAGTTACCTCCTATTTTCATTATGTTTGCCTCATTTTTTATATCCACTAAGCCTTTGTTTTTCTATCTGGAGAAAAGAAACACACCTCTACTTTAAGAGTTATTTCTTCCTTCTATTATTATTATTATTTTTGAGACAGGGTCTCACTCTGTTGCCCAGGCTGTAGAACAGTGACTTGATCGCAGCTCACTGCTGCCTCCATCCCTGGGCTCAAGTGATCCTTCTGCCTCAGCCTCCTGAGTAGGTGGGACCACAGGCTACTTGTTGCTCCTTTAAAGTATCCTATACATCATTACTAAGTAAACCTCATTAAACATAACGCACCTCTAGTCGAAAAGTTTTCATTGCTCCTTATTGCTTAGTAAAGTGCAAACCTTTTAATCATTTTCAAAATAACTGATCTTTCCAATTTTATCTCTGACTGCTCTAGATAGTTTCTTTTCCTCTCATTAGCTTTGAGTTTTCTCTAGTCTTCTTAGATTTTCAAGCACTGCCACATATGCCTACCTTTTCATCTCCATTTATTGAAAACTGCCCAGAAGTTCTAACATAAATGTATTTTTTTCTCATAAATTTGGCTGCAAATACTCCTCTCATGTCTGAATTTTGGTGGTACTTTATCTTTTATGGCACTTTCAACTTTTTAACTTGCTTGATAGTTTTCTATTCATGGTTCCTTTTCTACTTGAGAGGTTGTCTAAGAGCAAGAATCATAGTTTAGTTATATTTATAACCATCCCCAAGGGTTATCATGGTACCTACCATGACTAGTGCTCAAAATCATTTACTGGGTAAATAAATGTGTGAGTAAATTAATGAATAATTATAGAGTCATGTCTTTCAAAAATTAAGGATTTTTTTTCTCTCTGGAAAATTGCCTCCCTGCAGCAGTAATAGCCCAAGTTTTTAGTTATTGCCTTATGTTTTTTTCTCCCAACTTAATATGCAAATCATTGACTTAAAACAAGTGTTTCATTTACTGATGAAAATGCTTAAGACAACAAAAATGGGGCATATTAAGAATCAGTAGAAGCTGCTACATCTGTATCTTTTTTAACACCATCTGTCTCCCAAGTTGCTAGATGAATCCAAATCCCGACCAAATTTTGCTGGTCTGCAACAGTAAAATGGTTCAATGGCAATTTTAGACAGATTGAACATATTTCAGTTAGACAATTTAGTTGCAAGATCATTGTCTTGGTGGATAATCCTCCAAGGATTATAATGAATACAGCTTAATTGGTTTATTAAGTAAAATTTACAAAAGCCAGGAGCCTGAGTTTGAAAAACTTATTAGTGATGTATGGATTTTGCATGTAATAGATGTGATGAACTCCTGTTGTTGTGGAACAATTGCTGATTGGTTGTACATGTTGAATGACTATTCTGGCTGATTGAGAAGTAGCATCTGTAAACACAAGTATATTTTTAAAATAATTATGACATAATATACACCCAGAACTGGGGCTATATATTAAGCCTCGTTGTGGTGCCTTATCAAGAAATCCTGGCCTGAGAAACAGAATTTTAAGATTCTAGGCCTGAATACCTAAATTAAAGAATATAATTAAATTTCCTTAGTCATTCAGCAAGGCCATAGTCATAAATATCATTATCATTACAGAGTCCTGAAAATTAAGCCTTTCCATTTGCACATATTGGTAGATAGACAAAATAAGATCTGGTGTTCACTCCTCATATAATTATACCTATATTTATATAATTTAATACTTAAGAATATCTGAAGTTAGAGGTAAAATATATGTTCTTAATGTTTGCTTGTTAAATCAACATACCTAACTCTATGAGATGGCACAGATGTAGCATAAAAAGCAAAAATCATTTTCAGTTGGAAAAAAAATTTATATTTTAGATTTCTAAATCCCTCATTGAACAAATGTGGGAAAGAGAGTGTTAGAAAAAGCATGACAATCCTCATGAAGACAGTTCTCCAAAGTCAGACATCTAGATAGTTGGTCAATATGGAATCAAAACCCATGTTATCAGCTTCCTAGACGGCTACTTAGGTGACTTTTACAAATAACTAGCAAACTCTTGTTTCCAAAGACTGACACCGTGAGGAAAATCAATAGAACCTCTAAAAGTGAAAAAGTGATTGGGAAGCTAAAGAAAAACCCAGATAAATGCAGTCTAAAACTTCCTGACTCTAACTATTTATACACAATTCAACAAGAAACTAACCATGATTTGCAGAAAAATCTCTTTCATTCCACTAAAGAATTATAGTCATCACAAGGTACAAATATTTTTCTCACTTAGAACTTTATTCTTTAGTGTTATCAGGGAACTATAGTGTACCTTATGTTACCATGGGGATAAAAGTAAATTAAATTCAATTCAGTATGCATTTTAATATTCTATATTTAAAGCATTAGTCTGAGCAGTTTGGGTGATAAACGTATAAAAAATATATTTGCTAATATCATACTTTATAAATTCCTTGTTATGAATTGAATTCTATCCTCCCTAAAGATATGTTTAAATCCTAATGCCTAGCACCTGTGAATGTGGCCTTATTTGGAAATAAGGTCTTTGCACATACAATCAAGTAAAGGTGAGGTCATTAGTGTGGGCCCTAATACAGTAAGACTGGAGACTCTATAAGAAGAGGAAGCGGCATGTGATAACACAGACAGATAGGGAGAACGCTACATAATGACTGGCAGAGATTGGAGTGATGTAGCGGCAACTCAAGGAATGCTAAGGATCTATGGGCACCCCCAGAAGCTAGGAAGAAGCAAGGAAGGATTTTATCCAGAATCTCAGAGGGAGCATGGTCCTGCTGACACTAGCCCCTAGACCTCTAGTTCTCAGAACTATGAGAGAATAAATGTTTGTTATTTTAAGCTATTCTGTTTATGGTACTTTGTTATGGCAGCCCCAGGAAATTGACACTACTGTTCACAATTATCAAAATTTAAATCGCTCAGGGCCTCTCCTACTTTGAGCCTAGATATTCAAAAACTATAATAGAGAAGATTGCACATGCAGAGATAAAAGGCTCACAGGAAGTTAGCTTGGAGTCTGGTTAGATTTGGCATGGTTCCTGGTGGGAACCGTGGAAAGGGAGCAGAAATACTGACATAGATAAGTACAGCACTCTTGAGAAAGGAACACTGATGCTGAAAACAAACGAACTACATACTTCAAATTATTTCATCCATTTCCATAGCCCTAGGAAGAGAGAGAGGATGTGCCCATGTTTTATTGTCTCTAAGTCTAAGGAAGAAGATAAAAACGAAATAATGTGGGCCACTTACAGCAACAAGAATCTTATTGTTCCCATCTCATTGGATCTGAAGAATGTTGGAGAGTAGGCAATATAAATAGGGGAATAAAATCAATAATTACACTGGGGATATACAGCTCTACACTTTTAATATCACATAAATTTTAGATTTCTAAAGGATTGTGAATAATTCCTGATAGCAGCAAATGTTAAGTCATAAATCTCTGTGTATCTGAAGCTTACCTCTTACTGTTTCTTCTAAGTCAATTGAAGGTAATTGGAGATTAATCATCAATCTTATCAAGGAGAAAATCTGTTTGTGTCATGACAGATTCAGAGGTTTGTGTATTACCAAATTTTAAATAAGATCCTCTTACTTTTAAAATTTTTTTCTGGAAAATATTTTAATGTTATTAACTTCATACTTCGAAAAATAATAGGAGAAACTCACACTTATTATGTGTTTTCTATGTGCCAGTAAGTGCTTTATATGAATTAACTTTTGAAAAAATATCCTCTGATGCTTTGGCAGATGATAAAGCAAATAAAAGGTAGTAAAGTAACTTGCCAAGAGTCACACGCCTTAGGAAGTGGCTGAAATAAGTTTCCTTAGCAACACTGCTCCATAGCTTCTGTACTAAACCACTATCCTCTTCTGCCTCTCAGAGCTATATGTTGTGTATGATATTAAAATCACATGTAGTACTTATTACTTTTCTTTATACCTATTTTATGAAGTCAAATACCAATCTTAACATATATGGAATGCCATCTTCAACAACCACAGGGTAAATGAGATCAGTCTTGATCCACTTCCTCTCACCTTCCATTCTTTCTCACCATAAATTGTTGGTGACATCTGCTGGTCTGCCCTATGAGTCGTTCTCCGTACTTGATTTATAAAATCCAAATGAGTGCGGCTCTTACCATCGTAACATGACATTATCCTTTACTGCAATGTAAACTCTTTCATATCAGGCAGGAACAAGTCAAGATTACTGTGCTTGCAGAGTGCTAGCTTTTTTTTTTCTTTTGTGTGTGTGTGTGTGTGTGTGTGTGTATGTGTATCCTCTTAAATTGTATTTTGTAAGCAAAAGAAGAAAAACAAGTGATCAATCATCAGTGAGTGAAAAGTAGTAAGATTACCTCATAGAGAATATTTCTGATTCAGAAGGAATATGTTTCTTCCACTTTATGCCTTGTGAATTCCACCATAGGTAAGGAAGACCGTATATTACCTGCCCTGACAATGTCACATACATATTATACTGATCAAATTCTAAATTGATTTATCCATAAATATGAGATGGTATTACCAGTGGGTTGCTATTATCTTCTGCTGTTTACTTAGTGCTTGTGCATATTTTATTGTATTTTCCAACTTCAGTCTGTCTTCTAAGCTAAATGTTAAAACAGTTTTCACATGGTAACATTTCACCTTACATTCTTTACTTCCGTATTATGATTCATATGTGAATATGTTAATAAACTTGACATTTTCTAGGTAATAGATTTATTATTGTCTCAAAGAAATGATCATTTTAAAGTATCTGTATCCATCTGTATGTCATTTTCCTCTTTTTCATCCTTTGAAATGAAATATACATTCCCTTGAACTGCAGGAGGTGGTAGCATGAGGGGAATGAATTGTTCCAGCAAAAGAAAAAGTTGCTTAGCACAGCTGGCATGCCCGAGTGTCAGTAATCATCCAGGACATCATTGAGCTAAGACTTCTCCCACTGATCTTTCAAATAATACCTTTAAGCTGAGGACTAAGAATATCAGCATCTGTCAGTTCATTTACTAATTAAAATAAGTGTATCTCCATGTGGTTAAAAATACATTAAAAATTTTAATGTTATGTTCATGAAGGAGAGAAATTTATAAATAAAAATAATCGCATCTTTTTTTTTTTTTTCCAATTCTCCTAACTCAGCCTAGAAGTTGATTCCTTTTTTTCCCCCTTGATGTTATGCTTCAAAATCCTAGGAAGGAAATAAATGGAGGATTATTTCCTATGGAATCACTGATTTAAGTGACATTTGGTGCTCTTGTAAGAGAACAAGATTGTCTGAGAACAAGATTTGCCCATAGGTCTCGTGAATAAAGTCAGCCGGATTTATCTTATCTAGCTATGGGTACATATTGTAGTCCTCTGGAGAAATTAAATCACTTTTTCTCCCTACTGTGCAGGAATGTATTGTGGAGCTTCTATCTTATTTAGCTCCTAGAAACCCGTATGTTAGAGAAGTACCTGAAGATCCTCAATTTCAATGCCTCTGAAGACTTTGAAGTGGAGCAATAAGAAGTTATTGCTAAAGGTGAACAGCAGGGGCACTTGCTTTGGTCAGGGAGAATGTCTTTTTTAGAGGATTGCAAATTTAAATTCTGCATTCTCCTTGCTTGTGTCTTGACAATGATGCCCAGAAGTTCAGTTTTGCTCTTGTTATTGGAGGGATCGAAGAACAATACTGAATACTTTTTTGTAATCACCATGACGAAGTTCCAAATCTATTAGTATTTTGACATATCATGAAAGTCCTGCAGCTGTGAGGATTCCAGTATATGGAAAGGAATCTATTGGAGGGCATGAAGGATTTCAATAAAGTAGGCAATGAATTTTGTATAAAGTCTAAAAGGACTTTTATTCTTTAACAACCAAGTGCCTGCTACTATTAGACTTACCCAACACTTCAACGACTTGTATTTAGATGAAAAATTCATGGATCTTTAAAAGTCTAACACTGTCAGCTTAGCACTTATTGGCCATTTACTTTGTGTGAGCTCCATGCTAAAAAATAGGGGGAAATAAAGAGCTAAATAAGACAAGAGTCATGCTCTAAAGAAGTCACTATCTGTTCGTATTGTCAATCTCTCTGCCAAAAGTTCCCTACCTCCTCAGAACTTCTGAAAAGACCATGCTGTGACTTCACAGGTAACATTAAAGTAAATATAATTTGCCTTATTATTTTAGGTTTTCACAGTGATCCTTGAGGTAACTGGAGTTATCAGTTATTATAACTAGATACCCTAAATCATGCCATAAACAATCTTCTATATATAAATACATTCCTTGAAACTGATTTTGCACATTTACAAAACAATGACCGATGCTTTGGATATTGACCCTGTGGCACCAAGAATTCTTACAGTAGGTTCTAATGGACAAAAACTATGCAAAGTAATTCAAATTCTTAAGAAAACATATTCTGATTTGAAAAACGGACAACGTAGCTCTGGCATACGCAGTTAGTCTCAAGTAATCAGAATACTTCATTAGACTGAATATTAAAATCTTGGAGTATGCTTGAAGGCAGCTTAAGGTTTCTGTGTACCTAATTATGTATGTGTGTGTTTGCATTTGTTTATAAAGAGTTCATTGTTAGTGCTTTTCTCAGCATGGATTCTGTTCAAATTAACGAAATGAAGATTTTGGTTTTACTTTCCATTATTCCAGTGTCTAAAAATTTAAGCCAGAAAGAAGAGATGTGACAGTGACTTTACTCACAGATGCTGATCTGTAAAATAAATGTAGCCTACTTTTTTTTTTGTTTCTGTCTTCTAGTCCTCTTCATAATCTGTCAGATAATCTCATAATTATTCAAACGGTTCTGGTACTGCATACAGAGCACAATAAAGACTAGCAGACCACGCTTCAGCAGTTCTATAGTCATTTATTATCAAGATTAGAAATTCTCAAGAAAATCATGTTTTAACTAATTCTACTTTGAGGATTCAGTAGAAGGGGAGGGTGAGATAGAAAGAGGACAATCACACTTTTTAAAACTGTGTTTTTCATTATTCAAGTAACAGTAAGGAAGATAATGCATAAGGAAGGAATATACTATCTAAACACTTTTAAAGAAAACATACATAATTACATCTTAGCTCTACTTATAGTAAAATTTGAGTGCAATGATTTTTTCTGCCTAAAATCTCCATGTGGCTACAAAAATGTGTGCATACTGTAATAATAGAACATATTTACTAATATTACTATAACAAAATAATTATGATCTCATTAATAAACTTGGATGTTAAACTCAGCTTTAGTATATTTTTTTTTTTTTTTTTGAGACGGAGTCTCGCTCTGTCGCCCAGGCTGGAGTGCAGTGGCGCAATCTCGGCTCACTGCAAGCTCCGCCTCCCAGGTTCACGCCATTCTCCTGCCTCAGCCTCTCCTAGTAGCTGGGACTACAGGCGCCCGCCACCACGCCCGGCTAATTTTTTTGTAGTTTTAGTAGAGACGGGGTTTCACCGTGGTCTCGATCTCCTGACCTCGTGATCCGCCCGCCTCGGCCTCCCAAAGTGCTGGGATTACAAGCGTGAGCCACCGCGCCCGGCCTCAGCTTTAGCATTATTATAGCAAGAACACAATGCCATCCATTTTTTATTTTAGCCATGATGTTAGATCAACAAATGAGTTTGCTCTCAGGATATTTCCAAATCTATTTTGTTTTCCCTCAGGAAGTCTTGATAAATCAGTAAGTGTTGTTAAATATCTGCATAGTTTTTCAGAACATAACTTTGTTGAGGTGTTTCTTAGAGCACCGCTGTCAGTGAGATGCAGTTGGAAGAGCCTTAGACTTAGAATAAATACCTGGCGTTCAAGTTTTAGACCTCTTAGTAACTACAACTTTAGTAATGTCTTAATTTCTCTTGACTATTAGGCTCATTTTCCTGCCCAACACAGTGGTATTATTTCTTTCTTACAGTGCTTCAATAATACCCTAGGTCAAAATCCGTTTGTAAACTGATATGCACTGCTTGCTTCTGTATTATCATAGCAAATAAACAGTTTGCGTGTGTATGGTGGTAAAAGAATTGGACTGGACACTTACCAAAATGGCAAGAAAAACTATTTAAGACTATTGCAATAGGGGTCAAGATTATTGCAGTGGGGAAGAGATTGAATTCAACTCTGTTGAAACAAAATGTGAGAGGATTTTTAAATGCTGGGTGAACTAATGGAAAAGTACTGGAGGATATTAGGGGAGAGGTTGGTCAGTGTGATTAGGCCATCTGTGTTCGCTAATTGCTGCTTATTAAAGTTACACTCCCACATTCCCCACAGAGATTGGGAAATAGAGGCCCCATCTTTTTTTTGTTTGTTTGTTTTAGACGGAGTCTCACTCTGTCCCTCAGGCTGGAGTGCAGTGGTGCAATCTTGCCTCACTGCAACGTCTGCCTCCCGGGTTCAAGTGATTCTCTTGCCTCAGCATCCTGAGTAGCTGGGATTTCAGGCGCCCACCACCACACCGGCTAATTTTTGGATTTTTGGTAGAGATGGGGTTTTACTATGTTGACCAAGCTGTTCTCGAACTCCTGACCTCAAGTGATCCACTCGCCTTGCCCTCTCAAAGTGCTGGGATTACTGGGGTGAATCACTGTGCCCAGCCTGCCCATCTTTCTTGATGATTACATTTCAACGTCAAGAGGATGGGAGAAGATTTGCATCTTAAGAAGGCAGAGGCAGAGAAAGAATTGACAATGGCAAGTGTTCTAAAATGAATGCTCTAAGAATAAGATAAGGAACTTTGGTGGCCTATAGTCAGAAAGAAGCCTGTCTAAAGTTCAGTCAATCTAAGGATGCCTTGGTCAATGTGTGTCAAGATGGTGAAATTCCACAGGGAAAAACAAACAATCCGCAGTTACAAATCTACTTTATATTCCCTCTTTCTGTTCACTGCTGACTGACATTCAGCCATCCGTGCTACTATATGCTGAAATTAATTGCTACTATACGTTGAAATTCACTGCTACTATATGCTGAAATTTCCTACTATATGCTGAAAATATAGTAGCAATTTTTTGAATTTATTTTTGGTTTTGGAGTTGTAAATGCATAATTAATTATAGGCAAGTGCTTAAACGATAACAATGACAAGGACTTTTGCAGTGAGTTTTTTTTTCCTGAGATTTATTGACGTATGTATCCAGATGAATTTGCGTCATAAAAAATATATGCAGACTTTGTCCCTTAGTTTAGGTAAATAAAGTAAGGGTAGAACACAGTGTTGATAAATTCCTTCAGACATTGCTGCCAGAGACTATTGCTGCATAGACTTATCCATGCAGAGTCACATACCTCTGGACAGCTCTATTTTTCCTGGGTCCTTGCTCCATGCTTCTGTTGGGGAGGTATTTGACCTTCTCAATCCTTTTTTCAATGGTCTTGCATTTTTATTGCAGTGGTGGAACTCAGAGTTGCTAAACAGCCCTTGTTTAATATGGTAGGGGTGTTCTTTGACCATGTTAAAATGTTCAATCTTGACAGTATTTTCTGATATAGCCAGTGACCTGGGTGCTCATTGATTTAGTGAATAATGAGGTTCACAATTTAAATTCCCACAATTCATTATAGTGAGACAATGAAAAACAGCAATTACATTGTTTAATACCTTATGGTTATAAAGTACTACCACATGCATGGATTTGCTTCTTAAGACAATCTCGTAAATTTAGTAAATCTTGACTTCATTGTACAGGAAATAAAATAGGTTTAGGGAGATTATGTAACACGCAAAATCTGCACAGAGAGTAAGAGTTAGATCTGGGTCCCGAAGTCTATTCTGCAGGGTAAGAGAAACAGCATGGGCATACTGGCCAGAATACAAATTTTAGAAACACATCAGATCTTCTGCTCAAACACTTTACTGACTAAATGGTTTTATTTAAATTAAGTCAAAAGCTGGCAATTCTTTCTTCATTTATAAAAAAAATATACTATAAAAAATGATAAAAAACACATAAAAATCTCCTAAGTGTCTTACATATAGAAGGGATTTGTCTACATTAATTGTCATTCCACTTCCTATCATATTCTCCTCTTTCCCTCTCTGGCTGTGAACGCATTGTTCTTTCTGTCACATCATGCATTTTTGCTAAAAAGTAAAATAAGAAATCTGAATATGTTATTCTATAATTTTAAAATCAACTTCAGGTATAATTTCCATACAATGAAATTTACCCATTTTACCTGTATGATATGATAACTTTTGATGTATATACACAATAGTATAAGTACTACCACAATCAAGATTCAGTGATAACTCATGCCTCTTTTTTCGGCATTCTTTATCCCTAATTTCAGCATTTGGCAACGTTAAGGTTTTGTCTTTTTTCCAGAATGTCACATAAATGGAATCATACAGTATGCAGCCCTTTGATTCTGGTTTCTCTCACTTAACACAGTGATTATGTTAATCGTCTGTGTGGATGCAGGCATCAATTGTTGCTTCCTTTTTATTGCTGGGTTTGGATGTACCATAATTTTTCTGTTCATTTACTTGTTGATGTACATTTCATTTGTTTTCAGGTTTTGGCTATCTTGAGTAAAGCTGCTTTAAACAATTGAATATAAGTCTTTCTGAGGGCATGTGATTTCATTTTTCTTGATTAAATACCCATGAGTGGAATTACTGAGTTAAATAGTACTATATAGTTAATTTTATAAAAAGCTTCCCAACCGTTTTTCGAAGTGGCTGTAGGATTTTGCATTCCTTAGAGTACTGTTTTAGAGTTCCAGTTCTCTACATCTTTGGTAACATTTGGTATTGTCAGTCACTTTACCCATTCTAGTGGATGTGTAGTGCTATCACACTGAAGTTTTTCTTTGCATTTTCATAATGCTTAACAACAATAGGCATCATTTTATGTGCCTCCTGGCCTTTGTTTAACTTCTTTTGACAGTAGAAGTTGAAGAGAACTCTACTTTGTTCAATTGATCTGTAAGTTTATCTTTTCTCAGACAGAACACTGGCTTGACAACTATGGCTTTAGAGTAAGTCTCATAATAAAGTAGTACAAGTCTCTCAACATTTTACCATTATTTTGGCTACCTGGGAGCATTCACATTTTTAAATAAATACAGGAATCAGCTTATCAGCTTGTACAAAAAGCCTACTGAGATTTTGATTGGGATTGCATTGAATATGCAGATAAATATGGGAAGAATTACTGGCTTAACCATATCGAGTGTTCAGATCCATCAACATATTGTATTCTCCATTTATTTAGGTCTTTAATTTCTCTGAGCAAAGTATATAGTTTTAGCATACATGTCTTACACATATTAAATTAATCTTGAGTATTTTGTGGTTTTGATGCTATTGTAAGTGATATTAGTTTAATTATAATCTATTGGGATTATGCTGACATACACTTAAATTTTGTTTATTGACCTTCTATACTGTGAGTTTATTAAAATCACTATCTGTTCTAGCAGATTTTTGGATATACGTTATGCTATACAACAACAAAAACCATAACATTTTTGGATACAAAAGATTTTACTTCCAATATGTTTTTCTCCTGCTTCTTTTTCTCAATTTATTGCAGTAGCTATTACTGGAATAGAAGTGGTGGAAGACATTCTTACCTTCATCCTGATATTAAGATGAAGTCATTTAGTTTTTGTTTTGTTTGTTTTTTACCACTAACAATATGATACTAGCTGTAATTGTTTGTTTTGATAGAAGCCTTTTATCAAAGAGATAGGTTGAGTTGGTTCCCTTCTACACCATTGGTGATAATTTTTTTAAATATCAAGGAAGGGTGTTGCATTTTGTCAGTGTTCTTTCTACATTTATTGATATGATATCCTTTCAATATATTGCCACGTGTTGAGTATAATTTACCTATTCTCTAATTTATTGAAAAAGAAGTGTTGAAATTTCCAAATTTAATTTAAACTTACCAATTTTTTCTTTAAAGTCAACTGTGTTTTATTAGAGACAAGGTCTCACTCTGCTACCCAGGCTGGAGTGCCGTGGCATGATCATAGCTCACCGTAACCTCAAACTTTTTGACTCAGAGGACCCTTCTGCCTCAACCTCTTGAGTGCTAGGACTACAGGTGTGTACCACCACACACAGACACTTTTTATATTGTTTTCTGGAGATAGGATCTTACTGTGTTACCCAGATTAGTCTCAAACTTCCGGTCTCAAGCAATCCTGCTACACCCTCCCAAAGTGCTGGCATTATAGGTATAAGCCACAACACTCAGCCTAAATTCAATGTTTGAAATGTATTTTGAGGCTCTTAGCTCTTAGATGTATACATATTTAGGTTTTTAATGTCTTCCTGACAAATTGACTTGTTATTATGAAATGGCCTCTTTATAATTTCTTATACTTTACATTGTCTGATATTAACATGGCAACTTCCGTTTTCTTTGGTTTAATGTTCCAACACTGTATCTGTACCTTCCTATTATTTTATCCATTTATTTGTTGCTAAAAATATTTTTAAGACAGCATATAGTTTGGTCTTGCTTTCTTATTTCTTCCAAGAATTTTCAACTATTAATTGGAATTTTAATGCAATTATTGCTTAATGTGATTTTTAAACTTTTAAGAAGATAAAATTTGAGAAAACTGTCTTTTGTGCTTAACCACATGTGCACTATCTCCAAATGCTCTTCATTCATTTGTGCAGATCAACATTTGCATCTGTTATCATTTTTCCTCTGCTGAGAACTTCCTTTAATATTTCTTCTATGCCAGGTGTAGTGTCTCATGCCTGTAAATCCCAGCAGTTTTGGAGGCTGAGGTGGGAAGATTGGTTGAGGCCAGGAGTTTGAGACCAAACTGGACAACATATCAAGACCCTGTCTCTACAAAACATGAAAATATTAGCTGGACATGGTGTCTTACGCCTATAGTCCTAGTTACCAAGGAGACAAAAGTAGGAGGATAACTTGAGTTCAGGAGTTCGAGTTTACAGTGAGCTATGATCATGCCGTTACACTCTAGCATGAGTAACAGAGCAAGACCCTGTGTCAAAATATATATATATGTGTGTGTGTGTGTATATTTATATACACACACATTTATATGTATATATATATAAAATTCTACTAGAGCTATATATATATACTATATATATTTATATATACACTACTATATATATTTATATATACTGTATATTTATATAATATATATATAAATATATAATATATATAAATTTCTGCTAGAGCAAGATTGCCAGCAGTGAATGATATCAGCTTTTGTTTATCTAAATCTGTCTTTATTCCAACTTCATTTTTTGAAAGATATTTTTGCTCTGTGTAGAATTCTAAGTTGACAACATTTTTTCCTACAGTACTTTCTCGGTATTTCTCTATCTCTGGCTTGTATAATTTTTACTTTTTAATTTTTAACTTTTTATTTTTTTCACTTTTATTTTAGATTCAGGGGTACATGTGCAAGTTTGTTATGTAGTCATATTGCATGTCTTGGGAATTTGCTATACAGATTATTTTGTCACCCAGGTAATAAGCATAGTTACCTGATAGGTAGTTTTTCAGTCCTTAAATTCCTCCCACCTTCCACCTCAAGCAGATCCTAGTGTCTGTTGTTCCCTTCTTTGCGTCCGTAGGTACTCAATGTTTAGCTTCCACTTATAAGTGAGAATATGTGGTATTTGGTTTTCTGTTCCTGTGTTAGTTCACTTAAGATAATGACCGCCAGATCCTTTCATGTTGCTGCAAAGGACATGTTCTCATTCTTTCTTATGGCTGTATAATGTCCCATAGCATAGATGTACCACATGTTCTTCATCCAGTCTACCATTGATGGGCATCTAGGTTGATTCCACATCTTTGCTATTGTAAATAGTGCTGTGATGAACATACGAGAACAATTTTTGGTAGAACTTATTCCTCTGAGTATATATTTAACAATGGGATTGCTGGGTTGAATGGTATTTCTGTTTTTAAGTTCTTTAAGAAATTGCCAGATGGCTTTCCACAGTGGCTGAACTATTAGGTTCCTAGCAGCAGTGTATAAGCATTCCGTTTTCTCCACAACCTCACCAGTATCTGTTATTTTTTCTTTTTAATAATAGCCATGCTCACTGGTGTGAGATGGTATCCTATTGTAGATAAGACTTGTATTTCTCTAGTGATTAGTGATGTTGAACATTTCTTCATATGCTTGTTGGCCATGTGTATGTCTTCTTTTGAAGAGCACTCTTCCTGTCTTGTGCTTACATTTTAAATGAGTTGTTTGTTTTTTACTTGTAAATTTGTTTAAGTTCCTTATAGATTCTGATTAGACCTTTGTCCGATGGATAGTTGGCAAATATTTTTGCCCATTCTGTAGGTTGTCTGTTTACTCTCTTGATAGTTTCTTTTGCCCATTATTTTAATTTGGTCCTATTTGTCAATTTTCATTTATGTTGCAATTGCTTTTAGTGTCTTTCTCATGAAATCTTTGCCGGGACCCATGTCCAGAATAGTATTTCCTAGGTTATCTTCCAGGATATTCATAGTTTTAGGTTTTACATTTAATTATTTAATCTATCTTGAGTTGACTTTATGTGAAATAAGGATGGGTACCATTTTCAATCTTCTCATATCTATTTATTGAATAGGGAGTCCTTTCCCCATTCAATAGCACTATTGATTGAATAGGGAGTCTCAATAGCACTATTTATTGAATAGGGAGTCCTTTCCCCATTGATTATTTTCATCAACTTTGTCAAATATCAGATGGTTGTAGGTGTGCAGTTTTATTTCGGGGCTATCCTGTTATAGTTGTCTATGCATCTGTGAAGACTGTTATTGGTATTTTTATAGGGATTGCATTGAATCTGTAGATTGTTTTGGGTAGTATGGACATTTTAACAATATTGATTCTTTCAATTCATAAACTTATTTTCCCATTTCTTGGTGTCCTCTTGAATTTCCTTCACGAGTGTTTTATAGTTTTCATTATAGAAATCTTTCACTTCAGCCGGGCGCGGTGGCTCCCACTTGTAATCCCAGCAGTTTGGGAGGCCGAGGCAGGCGGATCATGAGTTCAGGAGATCGAGACCACGGTGAAACCCTGTCTCTACTAAAAATACTAAAAAAAAAAAAATTAGCCAGGCATGGTGGCGGGCGCCTGTAGTCCCAGCTACTTGGAGAGGCTGAGGCAGGAGAATGGTGTGAACCTGGGAGGCGGAGCTTGCAGTGAGCCGAGATTGCGCCACTGCACTCCAGCCTGGGTGATAGAGCGAGACTCCGTCTCAAAAAAAAAAAAAAAAAAAAAAGAAAAGAAATCTTTCACTTCTTTGGTTAACTTCTAGGTATCGAATTCTATATTTGGATATGGTAAATGGGATTACTTTTTAAATTTCTATTGCACATTGTTCACTGTTGGTATATAGAAACGCTAGTGATTTTTGTATATTGATTTTTTATGCTGCAACTTTGCTGAGTTTGTTTTTTTTTTTTTTTTTACCAGTTCTATTAGTTTTCTTGTGAAATCTAGGTTTTTCTAAATATGAGATCATATCATCAGCAAATAAGAATAATTTGACTTCTTCTTTTCCAGTATGGATGCTTTTTATACCTTTCTCTTGTCTGATGCTCTAGCTTGGGCTGCCAGTGCTACACTGAAAACAATAGTGGCAGTGGGCATCCTTGTTGTGTTCCAGTTCTAGAGGAAAGGCTTTCAGGGTTTTTTTTCCCCCCCACTCAGTATGATACTAGCTATGGGTCTGAAGTATATGGCTCTTGCTATGTTGAGATATGTTCCTTTTATACCCAGATTTTCAAGGATTTTTATCATGAAGGGATGCTGAATTTTATCAAATGCTTTCTCAGCATCAATCAAAATGATTGTATGGGTTTTATCCTTTATTCTGTTTATATGATGTGTCATGTCGATTGATTTATGTATGTTGAACCATCCTTGCATCACAGGGATAAATGCCACTTGGTCATGGTGAATAATCTTTCTAATATATTGTTGAATTTGGTTGACTTGTATTTTGTTGAGAATTTTTGCATCAATATTTATAAGATATTGGCCAGTTTTTTTTGTTTTGTTTGTTTTTTTGGATGTGTCTTTGTCTTGTTTTGGTATCAATGTAATACTGGCCTCATAAAATGAGTTTAGAAGTATTCTCTCTTCTATTTTCAGAATAGTTTAAGTAGGATTAGTATTACTAGTTCTTCTTCAAATATTTGGTAGAATTCAGCAGTGAAGCAATCAGGTCATGGGCTTTTCCTTACCGGGAGACTTTTTATTACATCTTCTATCTCATTAATTGTTATTGGTCTGTTCAGGTTTTGGATTTCTTTCTGGCTCAATCTTGGTAAGTTGTATGTATCTAGGAATTGCAGTATCAGTTGTAATGTCTTCCCTTTCATTTATGATTTTATCTATTTAGATCTTCTATTTTTTTTTCTCAGTCTGGCTAGAGTTTTGGCAATTTTGTTTAACTTTTCAAAAAACAACTCCTTGTTTCATTGATCTTTTGTAGTTTTTTATTTCAATTTCATTTATTTCTGCTCTGATCTTTATTATTTTTCTTTTACTGATTTTGGGTTTGGTTTGCTCTTGCTTTTCTGATTCTTTCAGATATATTGTTAAATTTTTTAATTTGAAGTTTTTTCTCTTTTTTGATATAGACACTTACAGCTATAAACTTCCCTCTGAGTACTGCTTTTGCTGTATCCCATAGGTTTGATGTACTGTATTTCCATTATCATCTGTTTCAGGAAGCTTTTCAGTTTTCTTCTTAATTTCTTCATTGACCCACTGATCATTCAGTTGCTTGTTTAATTTTCATGTGTTTGTGTAATTTGTGTAATTAATACCAAGAGGAATTTCCAAAATTCCTTTTGTTATTAATCTCTAGTTTTATTCAATTGTGGTCTGAGAAGATGTTTGATATCATTAATATTTCAATTTTTTGAGTGTTTTAAGACTTGTTTTAACCTAACGTATGGTCTATCTTTGAAAATGATCCATGTGCTAAGGAAAAGAATGTGTATTCTGCAGTTCTTGAATGAAATATTCTGTAAATAATCTATTAGATACATTAGGTCTATATTGCAGAATAAGTCTGATGCCTCTTTCTTGATTTTCTGTGTGAAAAATCTGTACGATGCTGAAAGTGAAATGTTGAAGTCTTCAGCTATTATTGTATTGGGGCTATCTGCATCTTTAGCTCTAAGAATATTTCCTTTATATAACTAAGTGCTCCAGTGTTGGGTGCACGGACATTTAAAATTGTTAAATGCTCTTGCTGAATCGACCTCTTATCATTATATAGTGACCTTCTTTGTCTCTTCTTATAGTTTTTGTTTTGAAATCTATTTTTTCTGATGTAAGCATAGCTACTCCTGCTCTTTTTTTGTTTCCATCTGCGTGGAATATGTTTTTCCATCACTTTATTTTCAGTCTTTGTGCTTCTTAGTAAGTGAAGTCTTTCAATGGGTCTTGCTTTTTTATCCATTTACCCAGTCTGTCTCTTCATTGAAGAGTTTAGTCCTTTACACTTAATGTTATTATTGATAAATAAGGACTTACTCCTGGCATTTTGCTATTTGTCTTCCAGTTGTTTTGTAGTATTATCTTCCTTCTTTCATTTACCTCTGACTTCCTCTAGTGAAGACAATTTTCTCTGGTGATATTATTTAGTTTCCTGCTTTTTATTTTCTGTGTGTCCATTGGATGTTTTTAGGTCTGAGGTTACCATGAGGTTGCAAGCACTGTCTTATAACCCATCATTTTAACCTGAAAACAATACTATTTGCATAAACAAATAAACAAGCAGAAAGAAAACTAATAAAAACTCTCCTTAACTTTATCCCCCCACTTTTTAACTTTTTGTTGTTTCCATTTATATTTTATTTTACTGTCTATGTCTTGAAAAGTTGTTGCAGTTTTTTTTTTTTAATTGGTTCATCATCTAGTCTTTCTATTTAGGACAAAAGTAATTCATCCACCACAGTTACAGTCTGATAATATTCTGTGCTTTTCTAGATACTATTACCAGTAAGTTTTGTACCTTCAGATGATTATTTATCACTCATTAATGTCTTTTTCTTTTTGGAGAAGTACTCCCTTTAGCATTTCTTGTAGGATGGGTCTGGTATTGATGAAATCCCTCAGCTTTTGTTTGTCAGGGAAAGTATTTCTCCTTCATGCGTGAAGGATATTTTCAGCCAGATGTCCTATCCTAGGCTGAAGGTTATTTTCCTTCAGCACTTTAAATATGTCATGCCACTCTTTCCTGTCCAGCAAGGTTTCCACTGAAAAGTCTGCTGCCAGATGTATTGAAGCTGCATTTTATGTTATTCATTTCTTTTCTCTTGCTGCTTATAGGATTCTTTCTTTATCCTTGACCTTTGGGAGTTTAATTATTAAATGCTTTGAGAGAGCATCATTTGGATTAAATCTGCCTGGTGTTCTCTAACCTTTTGGCGCTTGGATATTAATAGCTTTCTCTAGGTTTGGAAAGTTTTCTGTTATTATCTCTTTAAATAAAATTTCTACCCCTATCTCCTTCTCTACTTTTTCTTTCAGGCCCATAACTCTTAGATTTGCCTCTCTGAGGTTATTTTCTAGGTCCTGTAGGCATGCTTCATTCTTTTTCCTTCCTTTTTTTAATCTCCTCTGACTCTGTATTTTCAAATAGCCTGTCTTCAAACTCACTAATTCTTTCTTCTGCTTGATCCATTTTGGTATTAAAGGACACTGATATATTCTTTATTATGTAAATTGAATTTTTCAGCTCAAGAATTTCTGCTTGATTCTTTTTAAATATTTCAATCTATTTGTTAAATTTATCTGATAGAATTTTGAATTCCTTCTCTGTGTTACCTGGAATTTTCTTGAGTTTCCTCAACACAGCTATTTTGAGAGTTTGTTTGGAGGTTCTAGCAGGGGAGTGCAGCTACTGATATACCCTTGTCCAAAGACAGGACCTCCTCTTTTGGAGATTGTCATCTTCTTTGACCAACCACCCAGCTTTGGGAAGGATGTACACGGAGCAGTGAGGGAGTAAGGGGGCACCTGCCTAGCCAGCCAGACCAGGTGAATCAATTCTGGACATCAATGGGGTGACAGATGTCACAGTCAGATCACTCTCACATTCAACACAGCTCTTTTGAATTCTCTGTCTGAAAGGTCACATATCTCTGTTTCTCCAGATTGGTCCCCAGTGCCTTATTTAGTTCATTTGGTGAGGTCATATTTTCCTGAATGGTGTTTATGGTAGTAGATGTTCTTTGCTGTCTGGACATTAAAGAGTTAGATATTAGTTGTAGTCTTCACTATCTGGGCTTCTTTGTAGCTGTCTTTCTAGGGAAGGCTTTTCATTTATTTGAAAGGACTCGGGTGTTGTGACCTAAGCTGTTTCTGTTTTAGGGGACAACCCAAGCAAGCAATGCTGTGGTTTTTGCAAACTCATAGAGAAACTGCCTTGATGCTCTTGGACAATACCCTGGAGAATTATCTGGGTTACCAGACAAAGACTCTTGTTCTCTTTCCCTATATTTTCCCAAACATACAGAGTGCCTGTGTTTGTTCTGAGCTGGAGATAGAGTGACACAAAAACCCTTGTGGCCACCACCACTATTATTTTACTGAGTCAAACTTGAAGCCATCATAACACTGGGTCTTGTATAAGGCCTACCATAACCACTCCCTGGCTATTGCCTATGTTCCTCAAGGCCCTGGGGCCCTGCAATCAGTATGTGGTGAAGTCAGCCAAGTTTGTGTCCTTCCTTTTAGGATGGTGAGGCCCCTTAGGCCCTGGGTGGCTCCAGGAGAGTGGTCTGGGAGTCAGAGACTAGACTCACATTTCTTAGATAATTGCTTCTAGCAATTTAGCCTCTCTTCCTCTCCCTTTCTCAACGCAAAGGAGCGTGAACCCGGAGCCGTAGCCACAGCCACCCCTGACCAAGAGGAGTACTGCCCGACTACCACTAATGTTCCCTTAAGGCCCAAGGTCTCCTAACATTTTTTCTTTCATTTCGACCGTGGAGAATCTGATGACTATGTGTGTTGAGGATTATCATCTTGTATAGTATCTTACAGGGGTTCTCTGCATTTCCTGAATTTGAATGTTGGCCTTTCTAGCAAGGTTGGGAGAATTTTAATGGATGATGTCCTCAAATATATTTTCCAAGTTGCTTCTTTCTCTCCATCTGTTTCAGGAATGTCAGTGAATCATCAATTTGGTTTCCTTACATAATTCCATATTTCTCAGAGATTCCATTCATTCTTCTTCATTCCTTTTTCTTTACCTTTGTCTGGCTGAGTTATTCTGCAGAACCAGTCTTTGAGCTCTGAAATTCTCTCCTCAGCTTAGTTGATTCTCCTGCTAATGAGGGAAGAGAGAGACCCTCTCATATTGTTTTATATTATTTTATACTCAGTACCTGTTTTAAGAAAACAAGGAAGTAAAACCAAAGACAGGCAGCCCGGCGCCAGGCCTGAAACCAGGCCTGGGCCTGCCCGGCCTAAATCCGGTAGTTAAAAATCAACTGATAACTTAGGAACCGATGTTATTCATAGATTCCAGACATTGTATAGAAGAACATTGTGAAACTCCCTGCCCTGTTCTGTTTCTCTCTGACTACCAGTGCGTGAAACCCCTGTCACATATCCCCTAGATTGCTCAATCAATCATGACCCTTTCATGTAAAATCTTTAGTGTTGTGAGCCCTTAAAAGGGACAGAAATTGTGCACTCGGGGAGCTCGGATTTTAAGGCAGTAGCTTGTCGATGCTCCCAGCTGAATAAAGCCCTTCCTTCTACAACTCGGTGTCTGAGAGGTTTTGTCTGCAGCTCGTCCTGCTACACTAATACTAGCAATTGTGTTGTGAAATTCTTGGTGAGTTTTTCAGCTCTATCAAATCAGTTTGAATCTTTCTTAAAAGGGCCATTTTGTCTTTCAGCTCTGGTGTCATTTTATTGTATTCCTTAGGTTGAGTTTTGACTTTCCCTTGAGACTTGGTGTTCTTCTTTCCTATCCATACTCTAAATTCTATGTCTGTCATTTCAGCCATTTCAGCATGGGTTAGGAGCCATTGCTGGGGAACTAGTGAGGTTGTTTGAATGTAAGACTTGCTGGCTTTTTGAATTGACAGAGTTCTTTCACTGATTCTTTCTTTTCTGTGTGGGCTGATGTTCCTTCAGTCTTTTAAGTTGCTGTCCTGTGGATGCTTTATTCCCCTTTTGTCTTCTTTGATGCCCTTGGGGGTTCGATTGTGATATAAGGTGGGTTCAGTGGACTGGCTTCATTTTTAGAAGATTATGGGGGGACAAGGCTCAGCTCACTACTCCTGGGCTATGAGCTCTAACTCTGGTGCTCTGGTACTAAGTCCCTTGTTTTGTTTTCTGCCCCCTGAAGGTTAAGAACCTGCTGTGCTGGAGGTGCTGAGGTGTTCCTGGTTCACTAGCCACAGCACTCTGAAGGGGAGTGCTGGCCAAAGCACTTTGTTGGAGTGGTGGCTGTGGAATCTGTGCTCACTCATGTGTGCCAGCAGCTGCAGCAGCACAGTGGGGTGCTTGCATATTTACTGGGGTGAGGCAATGGTGGTAGTGGGGCAGCAGCATTAGTGTGTATGCTCACATTGGCAGCAGTGGTGGCCCATAGTTTTTTTTCAAATAAGACTTCTGCTGTAATTCTTATCTTTGTTCCTCTGTACTTGATGCATTTTTTTTCCAGCTGTTTTAAATATTTTCTCTTCAGCACTGTTTTTTAGCAATGTGATTAAAATATTATTTGGTTTGACTTTCTTTATGCTTATTTCCTTGTGGAAGTTTGCTCTTCTTGGGTTTGTGAGTTTATAGTTATTATCAATTTTGAAAAAAAATTGGTCACTATATCTTTACATATTTTTCTCTCATTTGAATCTTCTGAAACTCCAATTTACATATATCTTAGACTATTTGATTTCATCCATAAGTCATTGAGTTTTTGGGTTTTTTTTCCACCCTTTTCTCTCTTTTTTCTTTTCTCTCAAAATATTTATTTTGCATTTTGAAAATTTATTTTGCAGTATCTAATCTACAGTCAATCTTGTCCAATATTTCCTTTTTCAGATACTGTATTTCTCATTTATGTAAGTTTTCTTTAGTTTTTAAATATATATCTTACATTTTTCTCATCATCTTCATGTTTTCCTTTACCTCCTTGAGCATATGGAGTCCATTTATTTCAGCATTTTAATGTACATATCTGCTAATAATCTCATCTCTGTCATTTTGGGGTCTATTTCTATTGATTGAGGTTTTTTCCTACAAATGAGTCACATTTTGTCACTTTTTCATATGCTTACAGTTTTTGGATTGTTGATACACATTATTAACTTGATAGTTTTGCTCTCTGAATTTTGTTATATTCCTTTGAAAAGTGTTAGACCTTTCTGGTGGTGAGTTAAGGTATTCAGGCATTAGTTTGATTATTTTTAGGTTTTATTCTAAGTGTTTTAGGTTGGGCCTAGAGTAACCTTTAATCTAATACCTATTTATCTTCTTACATAAGCTATTACATGCTTGGGCCTTTACTGAACGCTCCTTGTGTTTCACAGGTGTCCACACTCTGGCTAGAGGGAATTTGAATTGTTTCCTATGCTGTAGGAGCTCTGGGAATTGTTCATTTTACATCTCTTCAATCACTATTCTTGCTTCAAAAGTTATTTGTATCCAATCTCATTGTGTTTTACTCTATGTAGGCATGAATTGAATATTCAAAGACTCAGGTGATTCTTTATGTGAATTTCTCTAAGATTTTTTTTCCTTCTTTTTAGCTCCTTTCTCACAGGCATTCTGTCCCAAATATTTAATCACTTTGTACACCCTGAACTCTGATTATAGTTTTTTCTGCGTTCCAGGAATCACCTACATGCATGAAACTTAGTTAATTGCAGAGCTCCCCTCATTTGTTTGTTTCTCTTTTTTAAAGGGGTCACAGCCCAGTGCTTTCCAATTTTAGAAAATAGTTTGTTCAGTCTCAAAAGGCATAATTTTCTGTTAAGTCATTCACTTTCTCTCATGATAAACATCATTCCAGAAACTAAAACAATGCTTTTGAAGAAAAAATAACCCTACCATCAATAATAGGGTTGCAATAGTTTCAGAAATCCTACTATAGTTCTAATGTGACCTTTTCATAAGGTTTGTTCTCCTGGATGAGAAAAAGAAATTATTCAAACTGGCTCAGTGTCTTCATAAACTAAGAAGACTAATTTAAGGAATTTGTATAAATTATAGTAATGTTTATTCTGGTTTTAGGGGCACCATGTTTTTGTGAAGTCATATAGATTTGTCTTTAAATCTTACTTTCTAACCCTATGACCTTAGTAAAAAAATTTTCTTTCCTGAAGCTCAATTTTTATTCATAAATTATTAACATTATTTACTTCAAAGAGTGATTGTGAGGATTAAATTTTCTTATGTCATGTTCAGTAAATGTTAATTTTTCTTCATTACTCCCTAATAGCCTTTTAAAAATTCTGATATAGTACTGAGAGTTTTATAAATAAGTTCTCTTTTTACAGATATTAAGTTTCATAGGAAGTAACTTTACCTAAAGTCATACAAATTAAGTGTTCAAGTCAGAACTAGAATTCAGAATGAGCATCTCACCTATTGCTCTCTTCTCCATATCATGCTTGTTCTCATCATAGATTATTAAAGACAATGTTTTAGAGTAGTTTGACTTAGAACATATCTCATAGTAACTAAGGAGATACAGTGGTTTAAGACATCGAACAAACTAGTGGAGGTCAGTAATTTGAAAAATCTAATTATAAGAGGAAAAAATGGAACTGAGATCGGTAACTAGGTTAGGAGATATGTGTATGTGGATGGGTGTGTGTGTGGTTGTGTGTGAATGCTTTATCTTCAAAAGGATAACTTTTTTTGGTAAAATTTATGTCAGAAGAAATAGATGAGTGAAGGAGAAGAAGAATTTCTTGAGAAAGAAAACATTGAGGGTTAAGAATGTAAAAGGAGGAGTTTGTGGTAGAGTAGCAGGCATATATAGAAGTACCAGCTTATTTATCTGAAGCTGGTGGACTACTCATATAGTCTAAGAAACCATAAAATATAACCCCATTTCTTTTTTTTTTTTTTGAGATGGAGTCTTGCTCTGTCACCCAGGCTGGAGTGCAGTGGCGCAATCTCGGCTCACTGCAAGCTCCGCCTCTCGGGTTCACGCCATTCTCCTGCCTCAGCCTCTCCGTGTAGCTGGGAATACAGGCGCCCGCCACCACGCCCGGCTAATTTTTTGTATTTTTTAGTAGAGACGGGGTTTCACCGTGGTCTCGATCTCCTGACCTCGTGATCCACCCGCCTCGGCCTCCCAAAGTGCTGGGATTACAAGCGTGAGCCACCGCGCCCAGCCAACCCCATTTCTTAACACAATCTAATACGTTAGTTGACCAGGCCAGCAAAATGTTTATTAACACTTCTATGTTATTCGACTTTTTTTTTTTTCCAATTCATTAAAAATTGAGACAAGTGGGCCAAAGGCTGACTGCTATGACTCGTCCCACAGAAATTTACAAACTTACTAACCAAAACTAACCACATCAGCTTGCATGCATATTAAAACCGAATCAATAAAGTGACCCAATTCTTTAACTTGTTGACAATGTTTTCTCTTCTGATATGCAAATATAAGATCAAATGGCCTAGTGTCTCTTAAGGATTCTGTAATCCTAGGCAGGAGTTTAAGAAATGCAAGACAAAGAAAGATACTTTTCTTCTGCTAGTAAAATATTCATTTTTTGAATTAACTTCAAATTTAATATGTTAAATAGATTATATCTTTAAATATATTAGCATTAATATATTAAAATTAAGCTTATTAACTTTTGGTTTAAGCTCTGACCTGTAAAAAGAATGAAAGTCATCACTCACATTCTTACAAGAAAAAGCTGAAAAAACCCTGAAAACAAATGTCTTTTCTAGAACTTATTAGAAAACTAAGGTTGCAGGGCAAATTCCCACTAAAAAATCTGGAGTGATGAGACAATCCAGAAAGTAACAGCCAAGATCTATTTACATGGAATAGAACGTGCTAGTGCATAAAATGCTAAGAACACTTAATTTTGACAGGTTACTGGAGATCGAATATAGACTAATATGAGAATGAGAAACTTCTAGGGACAGTCTTAGTGAAGAGTATATTCAAGGCCTTTATATCCAGGTACCTCAGAAGATTTTTAAGCTGAATTTACCTAGAAATGGGAAAAAATGAATAATCATTGTGATATAGGTCCAGAGCATTTTTACTTAACAAAGACCTACCCTCCAGGAATGAAGATTTTACCAGACTCTACTCACCTGAAGTAAGAATACTCTCACCCTTCCATTCCCTTCTAGCCTTCTTGTTTTATCTAAGGGCAAAAATCTATACCACTAGGTTGACATTTATGATGGTCACAGCCTCAAAAGTCCCCAAAATTTCAGGATTAAAGGTCCACTAAGATTTAATCCTAAGATTATAGAATGTTTTTCCTTCCTCACACCTTACCACAACCAAAGAGAGTTCCAGTATGTCAATGGTAAATTACGACTGAGTTTTAAGATGCTGGCTCTGAGGAGTACATAGTGAAGTCTAAGTCAAGAGTGAGACAAAAGTAAGGACAATAAAGTCATTTAAAACCTCTGACAATTGCAGCTTCAGCAAACATTAAACACAGCCCAACTTCTAGCCAGATTAATGGAAATTCTAACACTAAAGCCTGTTTGTCTATTACCCAACACCACATATTCAGCTTTTGACAACATATTGTAAGTCATTCCAAAAGACAAAACAAAGTCTGAAGAGACAATGCAATTATTAAAATGAGACTCAGATATGAGAGAGATGTTGGAATTATGAGACATGGAATATAATATAGCTATGATCAATATGTTCAGTGCTGCAATGGAAAAAGGAGAAAACGTAAAAGAATAGATACATACGTTTAAGTGGAGAATTGGTAATACTAAGAAAGAATCAAAAGGAAATGCCACGAATCAAAAACACTGTCACAGACACAAAAAAATGCCTTTAATGTACTAATTGCAGCACTTGACATTGCTAAGGAAAGAATTAATGTGTTAAAAAATACCTCAGTAGAAACTTCCCAAACTGAAATGTAAAGAGAAAAAAGGAATGAAAACAACAACAACAACAACAGAACAGAACCTCCAAGAACTATGGATGTAACAATTAAAAAATATTTATATGGTAATTGGAGTAACCAAGGAAAGAAAGAATGTCACAGAAAAATATTTGAAATAATAATGGCCCAAAACTTTCTAGAGTTAACAGCAGCCACCAAACCACTGGATTAAATTGCATTAGAGAACACTAAGCAAAATAAATATGACAAATTTACATTTATTTATATCATATTCATACTAAAGAAAAAAGAAAATCTCAAAAGGATTTCCTTCTGGGGATAAGGAATGGAAAATCACCTTACTTATAGAGAAACATGAAAAATAATTAGAGTGCACTTCTCATTAACAAAAAATAAATTAATTAATTAACAAACCAAGAAAAGACATAGGTGAATCACAACGTGTATAGCTAAGTTGTAAGAAGTCAGCCTAAAAAGCCTTCAATTGTATGATTACAACTATATGACATTCTGGAAAAAAAAAACCAAAACAATAGAGATCATGAAAAGATGAATGATTGCCTAGGGTTTAGAATTAAACAAGTGAAGCTCAGGGTAATTTGAGACGTGGTGAAGCTATTCTGTATAATACTGTAATCGTTGATACATGACACTGTGCATTTGTCCAGACTCATAGAAACTTATAGAGCCAACAATGAATCTTAATACACACAAATATTTAAAAAATTATTTAGTACATTGGAAGACCCCAGAATAGAATCAAGAATGTAACAAAAACATTTACCTGTATTGCAAATGTATGAATCAACCTCACTGAAAGGTATGGGGAGAAAAAGATGCTGACCTAAGGAAATTTGGAAGTGAGTAGGGTCTGGAAGCTTTAAGCTCTGGACTATTTTTTTTTTTTTTTTTTTTGAGACGGAGTCTCACTCTGTCACCCAGGCTGGAGTGCAGTGGCATGATCTTGGCTCACTGAAAGCTCCACCTCCTGGGTTCATGCCATTCTCCTGCCTCCCCCTCCCGAGTAGCTGGGACTACAGGTGCACGCCACCATGCCCGGCTAATTTTTTATATTTTTAGTAGAGATGGGGTCTCACCGTGTTAGCCAGGATGGTCTCGATCTCCTGACCTTGTGATCCACCCACCTCGGCCTCCCAAAGTGCTGGGATTACAGGCGTGAGCCACCGCACCCAGCTAAGCTCTGGACTCTAATTGATAAAACTGTTTCCCATGGGAATATTAGTTAACAATTTTGAAATGGCTGCACATATATACTCGAAATGGACAATTAAGCAAATGTATGGAGAATGGTGAGAATCAGATTTTTCACTATTGGAGTGGAAGGGTACAGATAAGCAGTAAGAGGAGGTTAAAATGATCCAGTGGTAACAATCAGTCAGAAACATCAGTCTAATCTCATTTTTAGTGTAATGTAGACATATGTGTTTAAATACAGAAATATTTGTAGATATGTGTGTGGAGTTAGAGTATACACCATAACCAGTATTAGCTGAAAGCAGCAGTGAGTATCCCAGTAGCAATGAGCACACTAGTGCCCTGACTCTGGTTTCTAAACCCATTATCCAATAACAGGAGCCGAGGCTCCTTAGATATATGATTGATTCTAGGATTGGGCAGGAAATAGACAAGATGGACCTGGAGCATCTTGTGGTGTCAGAAAGGAGGACAGTATTCAAAAGCAAAACAGAAAATAATGTGATGATAGTGGTATGCCAAAAAGACACAGGAACCAACTGAAATTGCTTCCAATGACCAAAGTTAGAAAACTTGGAGCAACAAAATAAAGCAGTATTAGTTTATAACCCAAAGTGTAAAATTAATATCAATGATTCTATACTGATATGAATAAATGATTGAATAAAAATAAATGAATGTGGGAGAATAGACAAATCTTCCATTCAGAACCTCAAATAATTTATGTAGAAAGCCATACTTAGAGGGCTGGAGCCAAACTCCCCACACCTCAAGGGTAGCCTACACATAGTGACTTCCTTCTAAAGAGGGCAATATGGAAAGGGGAGGGTAAGAAAGAGTAACATTGGAACTAGACAAATTGATGAAATAGAAACCTGACAAGGGCTGCCGCATCCAGGTAATCAAGTTTACCATCAACAGTGATAAATCATGTGCATAGTATGTACTCTGAATGTGATACAATACAACTGGTGCTTTACCTAACGGATCATCCTCTCAAAAGCCCATAACCTCAGTCTACGCATGAGAAGCATCCCCAATTGAGGAATATTCTACAAAACTCTTGATAATGACACAACTTAAAACTGTCAAGGTAATCAAAAACAAGGAAAGACTGAGAAACTTTCGCAGCCAAACAAAGCCTCAGGAGACCTGACAACTAATTGTAATATTGTATCACAGATGGGATCCTGAAACAGAAAAGGGACTTTAAAGTAAAAATCAAGGAAATCTAAATAATCAATTATAGTTAATAATAATGTATGTATATCAGTTTAATAATTCTAATTAATATACCACCCTAACGTAAAAAGTTAATAATAGGGGAAATTGGGAATGCATATGTGAGAACTCTCTGTATTATTTTGGAAAATTTTCTGTCAGTCTAAAACTGTTCTAAAACAAAAGGTTCATTTAAAAATAAGCTTATCAACTTTTGCAAAATGTCATTCATCCAAGAATCTAATTTAGAATTGAGAAGTCATTCTCCTCTTTTTTATATTCCTCAGTGACTCATGTATCATCAAGTTCTAATTTCACTCCAATTTCTAATTTATTTTTTGTCTCAATGTATCATGTTTGCTCCAGTTCTCATCATTTCATCATGTCCTCTGAGACTAGGGGTCCCCAGCCCCCGTGACACACGTCAGTACCTGTTAGCAACCAGGCCACACACCCGGAGGTGTGTAGCTGGTGAGCCAGCAGAAGCTTCAATTGTTTTTACAGCCACTGCCCCGCTTGCATTACCAGCTGAGCTCCACCCTCCTGTCAGATCAGCGTTGGCATTAGATTCTCATAAGAGCTCAAACCCTATTGTGAACTGAGCATGTGAGAGATCTAGGTTGTGCACTCCTTATGAGAACCTAATGCCTGATGATCTGCAGGTTGCAGCTCTAAGAGGCTGCAGTTCAAAAAGTGGCTTGTGATCCTCTTTTGTCTAGCACCATAACTAGACAAACTGATGAAATAGCAGAGCATATTGAGGCACAATTTTTAGAGAGGATGAATGAGTCACAGTGGTACACAATCCAGCTTGACAAGTCTACCGATGTTGACAACAAGGCAACCATGCTTGCTTTTGTGCAATGTATTTTTCAGGAGGATGTTCATAAAGATATGTAATGTGCACTTGCATTGCCATCCAATACCATAGCTGCAGAACTATTCAAGTCTTTGAATGATTACATATCAGGAAAACTAAATTGGTCATTTTGTTCAGTATATGCATGGATGGAGTGGCTGCCATGACTGGGTGGCTTTCTGTTTTCACTACTGGGGTCAAAGAAGTCACTTCTGAATGTGAGTCTACATGCTGTGTCATCTATAGAGAAATGTTGGCTAGCTGAAAAATGTCACTTGAACTTAACAATGATTTGCAGGATGTGATTAAAATTATCAATCTCATAGAAATGCATGCCCTTAACACATGTCTGTTCCTGCAGCTCTCTGAGGAGGTGGACACACAGCATATATGTCTTCTCTTATACACAGAAATGAGATGGCTTTCTAAAGATAGAGGATTGGCCAGAGTTTCTGAGTTATGAGAGCTGCTTCAGAGGTTTCTTTTAGAAAAAGTCACCATTGGCAGCACATTTCAGTGACACAGAATGGATCACAAAACTTGCTTATTTGTGTGGCATTTTCAACCTGCTCAATGAACTCAATCTGTCACTTCAGGGGAGAATGACAACTGTGTTCAAGTCAGCAAATAAAGTGGCTGCATTCAATGGCAAATTGAAATTATGAAGGTGATGGGCAAACATTCGAATTTTTGGCATGTTCAAATATTAGCAGAGATTTTGAAAGAGACAGGGCTTTCTTTCTCCCAGCTGGTGCATAATCACCCATCTCAGCTTTCAAAAGAGTTTGAGCATTACTTCCAACCACAAAAGACCCCCGAACTGGGAAGGAATCCATCCATGACCCATTTATGAGTCAGCCAGGTGAATCAACTTCGTCTGTTCTGCAAGAGGATCAACTGCTTGAGATCGCAAATGATGGTGGCCTTAAAAGTATGTTTGAGACAACTTCAAATCTCCGTATGTTCTGGATTAAAGTCAAGGAGTAATATCCAGAGATTGTCACAAAAGCACTGAAAAGCTTACGTCCATTTCCAACATCCTTTCTTTGTGAATCAGGGATTTTTGCAGTGACAGCAACCAAAACGAGATTACGGAATAGACTGGACATAAGCAAAACACTTAGGGTGTGGCTGTCTCCCATGACCCCCAGATGGGACCATCTAGTTGCAGGAAAATAAGCTCAGAGCTCCCACTGATTTTCTATATTATGGTGAGTTGTATAATTATTTAATTATATATTACAGTGTAATAATCATAGAACTAAAGTACACAATAAATGTAATGCACTTGAATCATCCCAAAACCAGCCCCGCCAACACTGTCTGTGGAAAAATTGTCTACCATGAAACCAGTCCCTGGTGCCAAAAAGGTTGGAGACTGCTGTCTCACCCTATCTGAAGTTTCCTACCTAGCTCCATCCCTGTTGCATATTAATAACTGCATTAATTAATGTGGTAATTGCTTAGAAAAGAGTGGAACTTGAAAGATATTATAAACTTTTTTTTTTAAGGCCATTGATTTAATAGGTTTGATGGTCCTGAGGTTATTTGTGGGGGAAAAAAAAGTGATGAATAAGAGGACAATATTAATTAAGCTGTTTGCTTCCTGCTTTGGTTCTATTGCTACACTTAAGCTGCTTATCTTCCTTATGTATTCCTAGATATATTATTTCCCAAAGTTATTTGCCAAGGTATAAATTATGTGATTGTCTTCCAGTGTCTCATGAGAACTTGTTTTGAAGTTAGGGCATTTAGTTGGTTGGCTTTACCTATTCATAGCTTTGGGATTCAATATGCTCCCAAATATGTAATGCAGAATATTCATATTACATATTTGATAATCTATTGACCTTCCAAGAATTATTATGTAAGTTACTAGTTATCATTGTTTCCTGGAGCTAGAATGAATTCTTGATAAAGTAGGAAGTAACAGAATGATTAATTTCAATATGTATCTTTCAACGAATGCCCAAAGATAATGTAGACTGTTTATGATTACTTTTTGTGGACTTTCACATGAGAGAAATAAATATACATTGATTGCACATTAACAAAGCCAGGCTTTTTGAATTACATGTGATGATATTTAAATTTGGTCTAAAATCCTTTTTCAGTTTTGTATTAGACCTTCATAGTTACAGTATATCCCTGTGACAAAATATGATTCATACACATTCATTAATATTTTGGGGGGAACACACTTAATGTGTAAAATGTCAAGCTACATTAGCTATATTAGTTGCTCAAATCCATAAAACCACATCTGTCTTCCAGGTAAAATGTTCATTGATTTTTCAGTGTTTAAAAGATTTTGTTTTAGGATCTGAAGCTTTGAGTTTTCAGTTGGTCAGAAGGTTTGACAAGGGAGCCTGAGGGAATCGTGAGAAAATGTTTGATTTTGAGTCTCAGATTTTTCATCTGAAAGGGAGTTAAAATGGTATCTACCAGGAACTGCAGTAGCAGACATCAAACCACAAGGTTGAAAAAGCAGCCTTTGATTTGTCTTATCTTCCTGGAAGGGATGCCTATCAGAAAAGATTAGGAGTGCTGAGTTAATGCTGCCAGCAGGACTGCCACCCCTGAAGCTTTCATTAACCATCTAGGACAACCTATTCTTTTAGCGTTGTGAAACAATTGGTAATATGCTTTATGTTTCTCGATCTAACGGCATTTGTGAACATTCCCTTTGGAGACAAAAGTAAAATCTGGAGCCATAAAAAGCAAACAAGTTCTGATGAAAAACAAATGAAGAACTAAGATGTTTGTAAATAAGATAATGAAGATAATGAAAGGGAGAGGCTGGAGTGAAAGAACTCGCACCTAAGAAGAGGGAATAGATGATTTTGGCAAGCGAAGAGGAAAAGTAAGGAATGAAAAACAAGTGCAAACAAAAGGAAGGGTAGAGGTAAACTAAAAAAGTTTTTCGAAAACAAATAGTATGAGAGTGAAAATAAAAAAGGACAAACAATATGAGTGGCCATAAAAGGCGGAAAGGAAAGGGCCAATTATTTAAAAGCTGTTAGCACTCTCAAAAGGCAGTGAACCAAAAGGTGGTAGTAATCCTCAGAGCCCCAAAAGCAAGAACAGCTAGCTGAAATTCCCCTTACTTGCTTTCAGCTTCTAGCATTTAGACCTGGAAGCCTTTCTGCTACCCGAAGTGCCACGCGTTGGGTTGAAGCAGGCTGCCTCAGGACAACCAGTCACTCGGAGCACTTGCCTCCATATCCAGGCTAACCAGTGTATTGGTGTAAGTGGTTTTCAAGTAGCTGCCATGGGGGGAAAAGTCCCAGGAGGAAAGGGGAAGGGGAAGAGGTCAAATCACCACTGAGCAATAGTCAGTCAAAGGTGAAGACTGGAGAGTGATAATGTTGCTGGGTAGTCGTAGCATTCTTTGTTTTTGTTTCGTGAGAAGTTCAGATGGTATGCACGTTATGTAATTTTGCAGCAATCAAACAAACATTTTCCTCCCCTTCTCCTTACCTTCTCCAGAGTGGCACCGTTATTTTCTTAATGCAAGGGTCAGATGAACAGGCCAGAAGACGTTTGCTAACCTCCTTCTACACTTTCAGTCTGCTTCCACCTATTAAACATAGGAAATAGTCAACAGAAGCATTCTGCACCAGGGGAACATGGGCCAGAGGTCAGAGCAGCCTTTTCTTTTCTCTCACTTGAACCCTTTTGAAGAAAAAGTACTGCTATTGAGTCATGATTCAGCAGGGGCTGTCATTAGTGACAGACCAAACAGCCAGGTGCCACAGTTTGCCAGTGGCTTCCAGCCTCCTCATCCAGCTGCCAGGAAGTGGAAAGTGTAGTGGAGGGGATGGCTCACTGGAGCAGAGCCAAGAGGAGTGAGAGGCTGACAGGCACCTTTCTGCTGTGAAGAGCCAGGCTACAGCTGGGCCCATCAAACAGCTCCATGGAGTACCTACAGTGTAATAAGAAAAAGCAGGAAAGAATTGACCAGGCAAGGTTTTTTGGAAACTGAAACACGTTTTTCAAGGTGGCACAAAGTGTGGAGCCTCTGAAAAAATAACATGGCATGTCAAGCATTCTGATCACTTAACTTTATTATTGGCTTTTGAAAAGGGAACCAACTACTAAGCATGCAAGCTGAAAATTAAAATAATAGAGATGATGAAATAACATTTGTTAATCATGCTGAGGACATTACAGTGATGCAAATAATGCATTCTCAAGCTGTACAATTTAGCCTTAAAAAAATTGTAAGGAGGATTTTTCTGTTCTTTAACTTTAAATGTTAAAAACACAGTCTTATGTCTCACCACAGCCCTTTGAGGCTGACAGGGTAGAGATTATTAGCCCTTTTATGCAGAAAAAGGACCTAGGATCAAGAATGATTGTAAAACTGTAATTGTCCTCCGACCATGAGTTCATTATTTGCTCTTTCTCCCTTGCCATCTGGTCCTGTGGTTCATCTTCTAAATAAAATCGGATATGGAAGGGAAGAATCATTTTTCAGCTGTAGCGTTTTCTAAAGTACTATCACTAGGCCTGAACTAAAGCTGAGTTTTTGATGGGAACAGGTCACTATTTTTTTTCTGTCTTTCATGCTGATGTAATGTGTCAATTTAGCCCAAGTCCTTCTATTTTCCAGTGTAATCACTGAATTTCTATATGATCTTGGGCTTTAGGTTCCATTTCCAGGAAATGAGAGATTTAGGAAATTTTTCTTCCCTATGTTTTCCTCCCCCTGCCCCATAGTCCTGACACTCTAGGTTCTGCGGAAACACTTTAGCAGCCTCATGAGTGAGAGCAGGGGCTGGGGAAGGAGCACGAGCAGCGCTGCTTTTGGACCACATGTCACTGCAGCTAGCACAGCCCTATTTTTATCTGGTTGATAGGAAGTGCTTTTCAGTAAAATTTAGCTTAAAGAAAGGGCACTCTCCTTTGAAACATAAAAGGTTTAGAAACCACTAACCCGATGATTTCCAAATTCCTGCCAGCTTTGATATCATACGATTGCACGCCTCCAATCAACATTTTTAGGTTTAGGTTGGAGTGTGCTAACTCTTTCAAAATACAAGGATCTTGCTGGATACTCTGATAAAAGGCAATAAATTTGAGATCAAAGCATTCTAACTTTTATAACAAGGAGCTGTCACAGCATGTGGCAGCTGAAGGACATTCGATTTGATTCCCTATTTTTCTTTCATTGGCCAAGTCAGTGGCTGATGCAGTAGAGAATGAGGAATTACATTCATCATTCTTTGCATCTGCTGCAGTGAACCTGTGCTCTCTTCCCTCTAAGACTTAGTTTCTCACCTATAAAGTGGGTTAATAATACCTATGTAAAATATCATTGCAAATAGCAAATGGAATAAAACATTTAATGTGCTTAGCATAATCCCTTGGCAAATTTTGATGCTCAAAGATTGTTAGCTCTCTCCTCATTCATTCCTCTGACCTAATCCATTCTAAGGTCTTTAACAACATGTTAATTAGCCTAGTCCATTGTTTTTTCCATTTTTGAGATAATACACCAATTTTATCAGCAAGGAATACTCACTCTTAATGACGTAGTCAGGTATTAAAAACTCATTCAGTTATAGAGACCAGGCAAGTAATGTGAATTGAAAAAAAAAAAAAAAAGTCCCTAATGGAAAGTGACAGGGATTGGTTTAGGCTGTGGCTAACTGCTTGTTTTACCTGGCTGAGCTTTGGCATTGGACCCAGTCAGTTAAGAGAGGCTGGATATCTGCATTCTCCTCAGAAATTAGCCACTTAAAAATGTTGGTTCATTTTCTTCAAACCAAAACACTTTTATGCAGTGACATTGGCAAGCCTAAGGAGTGTTTATTGTACTAATTTGCAGTGTGGGGAGTTGGATGAGAGGATTCTGAATTTATTTTATATGTTTCAAATTCACACTTCTATACAATTGTCCTTAAGTTCCTTGGGTGACTGGCTCAATAGAAGAGCCAAGAACTGACCCTGAACTTTTCTTTGTATCCACTTTTGTCCTCCATTTCCTAAGTGACAGCTAATTTAAATTGAGATTATTTCAAGGTCTGAATTCAGGGGTCAAGTAGATAGAAATAGAAAAGACATGGTATGGACTTTTAATGGGTAGTTTTCAATAACTTATGCAGTCCAAAAGTGAACGAGTTGTCCAAACACATCCACTTTCAGCCCTGAAGGAGATGCTAGTTGGACATCTTAAAGTTTGAGGTCTAGAGAGTTCAGAACTGAAACAGGTTAGGATTGTCAGGCCTCTGAACCCAAGCTAAGCCATCATTTCATCCCCTGTGACCTGAACGTACACATCCAGATGACATTCCACCACAAAAGAAGTGAAAATGGCCTGTTCCTGCCTTAACTGATGACATTGTCTTGTGAAATTCCTTCTCCTGGCTCATCCTGCCTCAAAAGCTCCCCCACTGAGCACCTTGTGACCCCCACTCCTGCCTGCCAGAGAACAATCCCCTTGACTGTAATTTTCTTTTACCTACCCAAATCTTATAAAACGGCCCCACCCCATCTCCCTTCGCTGACTTTTCAGACTCAGCCCGCCCGCACCCAGGTGAAATAAACGGCTTTATTGCTCACACAAATCCTGTTTGGTGGTCTCTTCACATGGACGTGCATGAAATTTGGTGCCGTGACTCAGATCTCCCTTGAGAGATCAATCCCCTGTCCTCTTGCTCTTTGCTCTGTGAGAAAGATCCACCAACGACCTCAGGTCCTCAGCCCAACCAGCCCAAGGAACATCTCACCAATTTTAAATCGGGTAAGCAGCCTCTTCTTACTCTCTTCTCCAACCTCTCTCACTGTCCCTCAACCACTTTCTCCTTTCCACTCTTCAATCTCTCCCTTCTTTTAATTTCAATTCCTTTCATTTTCTGGTAGAGACAAAGGAGACATGTTTTATCCGTGGATCCAAAACTCTGGCACTGGTCACGGACTGGGAAGGCAACCTTCCCTTGGTGTTTAATCATTGCAGGGACACCTCTCTGATTATTCACCCACGTTTCAGAGGTATCAGACCACGCAGGGACGCCTGCCTTGGTCCTTCACCCTTAGTGGCAAGTCCCGCTTTTCGGGGGTAGGGGCAAGTACCCCAACCCCTTCTCTCCGTGTCTCTACCCCTTCTCTGCCTTTCTGGGGGGCAAGAAACCCCCAACCCCTTCTCTTTCACTCTTAGCAGCAAGTCCCACTTTTCTAGAGGAGGGGCAGGTACCCCAACCTCTTATCTCTGCGCCCCAATCCCTTATTTCTGTGCCCCAACCTCTTATATCTCTGCACCCCAATCCCTTATTTCTGCGCACTGACCTCTTATCTCTGTGCCCCATCCCTTATTTCTGTGCCCCAAACTCTTATATCTCTGTGCCCCAATCCCTCATTTCTGTGCCCCAACCTCTTATATCTGTGCACCCTGATCCCTTATTTCCATGCCCCGACCTCGTATCTCTGCACCCCGACCCCTTTCCCGCTTTTCTGGAGGGTAAGAACCCCCGAACCTCTTCCCTCTGTGTCTCTACTCTCCCTTTTCTTTAAACTTGCCTCCTTCACTATGGGCAACCTTCCACCCTCCATTCCTCCTTCTTCTCCCTTAGCCTATGTTCTTAAGAACATAAAACCTCTTCAACTCTCACCTGACCTAAAATCTAAATGCCTTATTTTCTTCTTCAATGCCGCTTGACCCCAATACAAACTCGACAGTAGTTCCAAATAGCCAGAAAACAGCAGCACTTTCAATTTTTCCATCCTGCAAGATCTAAATAATTCTTGTCATAAAATGGGCAAACAGTCTGAGGTGCCTGACATCCAGGCATTCTTTTACACATTGGTCCTTCCCTAGTCTCTGTGTCCAGTGCAACTCATCCCAAATATTCCTTCTTTTCCTCCCTCCTGTCCCCTCAGTCCCAACCCCAAGCGTTGCTGAGTCTCTCTAATCTTCCTTTTCTACAGACCCATCTGACCTCTCCCCTCCTCCCCAGGCTGCTCCTTGCCAGGCCGAGCTAGGTCCCAGTTCTTGCTCAGCCTCTGCTCCTCCACCCTATAATCTTTTTATCACCTCCCCTCCTCACACCCAGTCTGGTTTATAGTTTCCTTCCATGAGTAGCCCTCCCCCACCTGCCCAGCAATTTCCTCTTAAAAAGGTGGCTGGAGCTAAAGGCATAGTCAAGGTTAATGCTCCTTTTTCTTTATCCCAAATCAGATAGCGTTTAGGCTCTTTTTCATCAAATATAAAAACCCAGCCCAGTTCATGACTCGTTTGGCAGCAACGCTGAGCGCTTTACAGCCCTAGACCCTAAAATGTCAAAAGGCCGTCTTATGCTCACTATACATTTTATTACCCAATCTGCTCCCGACATTAAATAAAACTCCAAAACACCTTCAAGGTGTACAATAATAGAAAAAACTTGCAATTCCTTGCCTTCACTGTGAGACAAACCCCAGCCAAATCTCCAGCACACAAGAACTTCCAAATGCCTGAAACTCAGCGTCCAGGCGTTCCTCCAGAACCTCCTCCCCAGGAGCTTGCTACACGTGCCAGAAATCTGGCCACTGGGCCAAGGAATGCCCACAGCCCAGGATTCCTCCTAAGCCATATCCCATCTGTGTAGGACCCCACTGAAAATCGGACTGTTCAACTCACCTGGCAGCCACTCACAGAGCCCCTGGAACTCTGGCCCAAGGCTTTCTGACTGACTCCTTGCCAGATCGTCTTGGCTTAGCAGCTGAAGACTGACACTGCCTGATTGCCTCAGAAGCCCTGTAGACCATCACAGATGCTCTAAGTAACTCTCACAGTGGAGGGTAAGCCTGTCTCCTTCTTAATCAATACGGAGGCTACCCACTCCACATTACCTTCTTTTCAAGGGCCTGTTTCCCTCACCCCGATAACTGTTGTGGGTATTGATGGCTGAGCTTCAAAATCCCTGAAAACTCCCCCACTCTGGTCCCAATTTGGACAACACTCTTTTATGCACTCTTTTTTAGTTATCCCCACCTGCCCGGTTCCCTTATTAAGCTGAGATATTTTAACCAAATTATCTGCTTCTCTGACTATTCCTGGGCTACAGCTGAATCTCATTGCCACCCATCTCCCCAACCCAAAGCCTCCTTCGCATCTTCCTCTCATATCCCCCCACCTTAACCCACAAGTATGGGACATCTCTACTCCTTCCCTGGCAACCGATCACATGCCCGTTACCATCCCATTAAAACCTAATCACCCTTACCCCGCTCAACACTAATATCCCGTCCCACAGCATGCTTTGAAAGGATTAAAGCCTGTTATCACTCGCCTGCTACAGCATGGCCTTTTAAAGCCTATAAACTCTCCTTACCCTTCCCCCATTTTACCTGTCCTAAAACCAGACAAACCTTAGAAGTTAATTCAGGATCTATGCCTTATCTACCAAATTGTTTTGCCTATCCACCCCATGGGGGAGGTATCCTCAATACCTCCCTCCACAACCCATTATTCTGTTCTAGATCTCAAACATGCTTTCTTTACTATTCATTCGCACCCGTCGTCCCAGCCTCTCTTTGCTTTCACTTGGACTGACCCTGACACCCATCAGGCTCAGCAAATTACCTGGGCTGTACTGCCGCAAGGCTTCACAGACAGCCCCCATTACTTCAGTCAAGCCCAGATTTCATCCTCATCTGTTACCTATCTCAGCATAATTCTCATAAAAACACACGTGCTCTCCCTGCTGATCGTGTCTGATTAATCTCCCAAACCTCAATCCCTTACAAAACAACTCCTTTCCTTCCTTCCTAGGCATGGTTAGTGCGGTCAGAATTCTTACACAAGAGCCAGGACCGCACCCTGTAGCCTTTCTGTCCAAACAACTTGACCTTACTGTTTTAGCCTAGCCCTCATGTCTGCGTGCAGTGGCTGCTGCCGCCCTAATACTTTTAGAGGCTCTAAAAATCACAAACTATGCTCAACTCACTCTCTACATTTCTCATAACTTCCAAAATCTATTTTCTTCCTCATACTTGATGCATATACTTTCTGCTCCCCGGCTCCTTCAGCTGTACTCACTCTTTGTTAAGTCCCACAATTACCATTGTTCCTGGCCCGGACTTCAATCCGGCCTCCCACATTATTCCTGATACCACACCTGACCTCCATGACGGTATCTCTCTGATCCACCTGACATTCACCCCATTTCCCCATATTTCCTTCTTCCCTGTTCCTCACCCTGATCACGCTTGGTTTATTGATGGCAGTTCCACCAGGCCTAATCGCCACACACCAGCAAAGGCAGGCTATGCTATAGTACAAGCCACTAGCCCGCCTCTTAGAACCTCTCATTTCCTTTCCATCATGGAAATCTATCCTCAGGGAAATAACTTCTCAGTGTTCCATCTGCTATTCTACTACTCCTCAGGGATTATTCAGGCCCCCTCCCTTCCCTACACATCAAGCTCAAAGATTTGCCCCCACCCAGGACTGGCAAATTAGCTTTACTCAACATGCCCTGAGTTAGATAACTAAAATACCTCTTAGTCTAGGTAGACACTTTCACTGGATGGGTACAGGCCTTTCCTACAGGGTCTGAGAAGGCCACTGCAGTCATTTCTTCCCTTCTGTCAGACATAATTCCTCAGTTTAGCCTTCCCACCTCTATACAGTCTGATAACAGACCGGCCTTTATTAGTCAAATCAGCCAAGCAGTTTTTCAGGCTCTTAGTATTCAGTGAAACCTTTATATCCCTTACAGTCCTCTGTCTTCAAGAAAAGTAGAACGGACTAAAGGTCTTTTAAAAACACACCTCACCAAGCTCAGCCACCAACTTAAAAAGGACTGGACAATACTTTTACCACTTTCCCTTCTCAGAAGTCAGACCTGTCCTCAGAATGCTACAAGGTACAGCCCATTTGAGCTCCTGTATAGACGCTCCTTTTTATTAGGCCCCAGTCTCATTCCAGACACCAGACCAACTTGGACTGTGCCCCCAAAAAACTTGTCATCCCTACTATCTTCTGTCTAGTCATACTCCTATTCACTGTTCTCAACTACTCATACATGCCCTGCTCTTGTTTACACTGCTGGCTTACACTGTTTCTCCAAGCCATCACAGCTGATATCTCCTGGTGCTATCCCCAAACTGCCACTCTTAACTCTTGAAGTAAATAAATAATCTTTGCTGGCAGGACTATGCTGAACCTCCTTAGGCACTCTCTAATTAGATATCCTGGGTCCTCCCAATTCTTAGACCTTTAATACCTGTTTTTCTCCTCTTATTCCGTTTAGTTTTTCAATTCATACAAAACCGTATCCAGGCCATCACCAATAATTCCATATGACAAATGTTTCTTCTAACAGTCCCACAATATCACCCCTTACCACAAAATCTTCCCTCAGCTTCATCTCTCCCACTCTAGGTTCCCACGCCGCCCCTAATCCCGCTCGAAGCAGCTGTGAGAAACATCGCCCATTATCTCTCCATATCATTCCCCAAAAATTTCGCTGTCCCAACACTTTACCACTATTTCATTTTATTTTTCTTATTAATATAAGAAGACAGGAATGTCAAGCCTCTGAGCCCAAGCTAAGCCATCATATCCCCTGTGACCTGCAGGTACACATCCAGATGGCGGGTTCCTGCCTTAACTGATGACATTCCACCACAAAAGAAGTGAAAACGGCCTGTTCCTGCCTTAACTGATGACATTGTCTTGTGAAATTCCTTCTCTTGGCTCATCCTGCCTCAAAAGCTCCCCCACTAAGTACCTTGTGACCCCCACTCCTGCCCGCCAGAGAACAACCCCCCTTTGACTGTAATTTTTCTTTACCTACCCAAATCTTATCAAACAGCCCCACCCCTATCTCCCTTCGCTGACTCTCTTTTCGGACTCAGCCCGCCTGCACCCAGGTGAAATAAACAGCCTTGTTGCTCATACAAAGCCTGTTTGGTGGTCTCTTCACAGGGACGCGCATTAAAAGGATAATTTCAGATCTCCAATCCATGGGCTGTGCAGCGATATACCTCTACCGTCCAGATGGCCTGTGAAGAAATTGCTCCAGGGCAAAGGCCCTCAAAACTTGAAGTGCATTAGAATCACTTAGAAGACATGTTTTTCTTTGTGGCCTTTAAATTTGTTTCTCCTGATTATAAAATTAGCAATTGTAATCCTTTTTTGAAAGAAGTAAAAAATACAAAAGGAACAGAGAAATACCTCTTCTATATGCAATTACTCATAGTTACTATTTTGTCACATTCTCTTTTGACTTTTTTTTAACATCGACTATTTAACTGATTAAACAAACACATAAGCAAGTTTTCTGGGTTTATATAAGCATAGATTTTGTATTCATAAAATTTCTGGCAAATAAAAGCAAAGTACAATTTATTCCGTTAATTAATTCTTGACTATTTTATTATAATTCTCACTTTCTCTTCATTTTTTTACCCCTTGAGAGCAGTGTTCTTAAACCCTGATTTTAGAACCTTTAGAGTAGCTTTTGAAAAATATTGATGCCCTTGGCTGGGCGCGGTGGCTCAAGCCTGTAATCCCAGCACTTTGGGAGGCTGAGGTGGGTGGATCACGAGGTCAGGAGATCAAGACCATCCTGGCTAACACGGTGAAACCCCGTCTCTACTAAAAATACAAAAAATTAGCCGGGCGTGTTGGCGGGCGCCTGTAGTCCCAGCTACTCGGGAGGCTGAGGCAGGAGAATGGCGTGAACCTGGGAGGCGGGGCCTGCAGTGAGCCGAGATCATGCCACTGCACTCCAGTCTGGGCGACAGAGCAAGACTCCGTCTCAAAAAAAAAAAAAGAAAAATATTGATGCCCAAATACCTAACAATAGAATCTAACAAAGATGGGCACTTAAAAATTATTTTTATTTTGAAATATTAATAATTTTATACTTATAGAAAAGTCACAAAAATAGTACAGAGAGTTCCCATTACCCTTCACCCAGTGTCAGATAATGTTAACATTTTATTAATTACAGTATAATGATCAATCAAAACTAAGAAGTTAACACTGGTTCAATACTATTAAGTTACAGACTTCATTTGAACTTTATTTCAACACCAGCTTTTCCACTGTGTCTCTTTGTGTTCCAACATAGAATCCAAGATTCCATATAGTATTTAGTAGTTATGTCTTACTTAACTTCAGCCGTCTTCAATCTGTGATACTTCCTCAGTCTTTCCTTGTCTTTCACGACCTTAACACTTTTGAAGAGTTCAGGTAAGATATTTTGGAGAATGTCCCCAATTTGGGATTATCTGATGTTTTCTCAAGATTAAGTTGATTGGAGAAAAATACCATAGATGTTTAGTGTGCCCTTCTTAGTGCATCAATATATTTTATTACTGGTTATATTGACATTGACAACTTAGTTAAGATAGTGTCAGCCAGATTTCTACACTGTAAATTGCTATTTCTTCTTTTTATAAATAATACATATTTAGGGGGTGATATATCAAATATACAAATATTGTTTTACTTAAACTTTAACCGACTACTTTTAGTATTCCAAGGAACTTGCCTGCAACAACTGTAACTGTGATGTTTAAATAGTGATTTACAAATTTTTTCTTTTTCATTCTATGTTAATGGGAATTCTATAAGGAAGAGATGCAATCCTTTTTCTCCTTTTGTATTTATTTAATCATTTGTTTGTATCAATGTGGAATCATGGATACATATTTTACTCTTTGGGTTATAATCCAATATTGTAGTTACTTACTCTGTTTCTCAAATTATTCCTCATTTGACCTTTGTAAACTCTTCCAGGTTAGCTCCTGCATAGATTCTACATGCCTCGATTCTTTATTTATTTAGTTCATTAATTTATTTTTTTCTGGCACCACAAGATGCCTCAAGCTCAACTTATGTTTTCACTGTTCTCTAGCCTTGATATCAAGCTCTTCTCCAAGAAGCTTGTTTGTTTTTTAATTGGAAAATTATACTAAGAAACTGAAATATATGTGTTAGGTGTTATAACTCTTAATAGGATATCACTGCTTCTAGGACTCCTCAAATATCAGAGGTAGTAAATAAATATACATGTGTACACACATGTATATTTATGTCTATACATATCAACATACATATATAGTTTAAAAACCAAAAAGCAAAACACGAGTGTATTAGTCCGTTCTTTTTTCTTTTCTTTTTTTTTTTTTTGAGACGGAGTCTTGCTCTGTCGCCCAGGCTGGAGTGCAGTGGTGCAATCTCAGCTCACTGCAAGCTCCGCCTCCCGGGTTCACGCCATTCTCCTGCCTCAGCCTCTCCGAGTAGCTGGGACTACAGGCACCCGCCACCACGCCCGGCTAATTTTTTGTATTTTTATAGAGACAGGGTTTCACCTGGTCTCGATCTCCTGACCTCGTGATCCACCCGCCTCGGCCTCCCAAAGTGCTGGGATTACAAGCGTGAGCCACCACGCCCGGCCTAGTCTGTTCTTTCACTGGTAATAAAGACATACACAAGACTGGGTAATTTATAAAGGAAAGAGGTTTAATTTACTCACAGTTCAGCATGGCTGGGGAGAACTCAGGAAACTTACAATCATAGTGAAAGAGGAAGCCAATGCATTTTTCTTCACATGGTGGTAGCAAGGAGAAGCGCAGAGTGAAGTCCAGGAAAGCCTCTTATAAAACCCTCAGATCTTGTGAGAACTCAGTCACTATTATGAGAACAGTATGGAGGTAACCGCCCCTATGACTAAATTTTTTCCCACTGGGTCCCTCCCACAACACATGTGGATTATGAGCACTACAATTCAAGAAGAGATTTGGGTGAGGACATAGCCAAGCCATATGAATGAGTTTATACAGGTACCTCCAATTCAAATCCAACCACAAGGGCTCCTCCTAGCATTCTCCCTTTTTTCTTCCCCTCTTATTTCCTCTTTATTTTAAATTCTTTCTTTAATGGTGAGAAAACTGGCTCTCATCATATATCATATATTTACTTCTCAGTTCATCCTCTGGGTAAATAAAAAGCAGTTTCAGAATTGCTAATTCATACCCCTTCGAGAAACTAACTTACTCAACTGGCGTACGATGTTTATATACAGTTCCTTTTGTCTTTAGCCTTCCAGTATCCAGTTTAAACACTGTTGTCCAAAATCACTTAGATGAGATCCTTTCTTCTCTACCTCTTCAACGTGGTTGTGTCCTTTATTTATAGTGCAGGGAGAATGGTCACAATAGGCATTCTGTTTTCAGTTTCTTGATTTCCTCCCAATACTTGTTTATTTTTCAAAATTTAAATTTGCATCCTGTAGAAGTAAGTCTGTGATGTAGCTAGCGTTCCACAGTCTTTGAAAAATGCATGCAATTGTGTACCCACCATCACAGTATCAAACAGAAAGTTTGGACATCTCAATTACTCCCTTTGCTTCTCTTATACACTAAACTCATCCTTACTAACCCCGGATAATGTCAATCTTTTTACCATTCCTATAATGTTGACTTCCCCAGAATCCCATATAAATGGAAAAATGCAATATATAGACTTTTGGATTTGGCTCTTTCATTTAGCAAAATGTAAGATTCAGACATATTATCGTATGAATCTATAGATAGTTCCATCTTTACTGCCAAATACTATTCCATTGTATGGATATACCCCAGTTTGTCTAGTTACTTATTGAAAGGCATTTGAGTTCTGTTCAGATTTTGGAGTTGTGAACAAAGTTGCTATAGACATTTATGCATAGGTTTTTAAGTATTTGGGTTTTCATTTCACTTGAGTAAATACTGAGGAGTGGGATCACTGGGTTGTGCGGTATGTGTATTTTTAACTGTGACTTTTCCCAAAGTGACTGCACTATTTTGTACTCCCACCAACAATGTGTGAGAGTGGTATTTCTACATTCTCGCCAGCACATGACACTGTCATTTTTAAGAAATTAAATTTTTGATGGTAAAATAGGTCTGGGTAGGGACATTTTGTTGTGATTTTGATTTACATTTTTCTAATGACTGGTGAGTTTGAACATCTCATATGTTTATTTTTATCTGTATATCTTCCTTATTTTGTTGAGAACTTCTGCTCTTTTTTTTCCATTTTTAGATGTTCTTAGAATTCTTATATATTTTAGATAAAAATCTTTTATCAGATATGCACTTTGTAAATATATTATTTTAGTCTGTGGCTATCTTTTACTTAGTAGTATTTTTTCAGTGCAAAAGTTTAAAATTTTGGCAGGATATCATTTGTTTTTTTTTTCTTTTATGCATTATGCTTTGGTGTTATATCTTAAAAAAAAGCAAATAAAAGTCACGCAGTTTTTCTCCTGTTTTAATCTAAAGTTTTATAGTTTTATATTTTACCTTTATATCTATGATGGATGCATTTAAAAATAATTTTTGTAAGAGTTATGAAATTTGTATCTAAGTTTTTTTTTGCGTATGGACATCTGCTTTTAGTTCTAACAGTTTTTATTTCATGTAGTTTAAACATTCTTGCTAAATACATACACATTTAGGATTATTATGTACTCTTGGAAAGTTGACCCTCTTTTAAAAGGTAATGCCCCTGTTTAACCTTGATAATAATCTCTACTCTGAAGTATAATTTGTCTCATTCATGTGGTTACCTCAGCTTTCTTTTGATAAGCATAAGCATGGAATATCTTTCTTCATCCCTTTACTTTCAACTTATCTATTTTTTATATTGTGATTTTTTTGTGTGTAGTAAATAGTTTGATATTGCTTTTTTATTCATTCTGATAACCATTATTTTTTAACTGGAGTGTGTATATGATTCCTATTTAATATTTAATAGGATTGAATTAATATCAACAAATATTTTCTATTTGTTTTATCTATTCTTTCTATTTTTTGTTTCTACATCTTATTTTGTATCACTTGAGTGTATTTTTATCTCATTTTATATCATCTGCTGACTTACTATTTATATCTCCTTTTTATAAAGTTGTGTTAGTGATTGTCCTAAGGGTTATACATTCTCTTCCTTTTATTTATTTATTTTTTTTTGAGATGGAGTCTCGCTCTGTCGCCCAGGCTGGAGTGCAGTGGCACAATCTCGGCTCACTGCAACCTCTGCCTCACGGGTTCAAGCGATTCTCCTGCCTCAGCCTCCTGAGTAGCTGGGATTACAGGTACGCGCCATCACGCCAGGCTAATTTTTGTATTTTTAGTAGAGATGGAGTTTCACCATGTTGGTCAGGCTGGTCTCAAACTCCTGACCTCATGATCCACCCGCATCTGTCTCCCAAAGTGCTGAGATTACAGGTGTGAGCCACCGTGCCCGGCCCTCTCTTCCAATATATATATTTAAATACATATTACATATATATTTAAAATTAATTACAGCCTTTCTTCAAATAACATTGTAATGTTCCACATGTTTTGTTAAATATACATTCTCATTGCTTCTCTCCTATCGTTTGTACTATTGTTTTTATGTCTTTTACATACGCTATAAATATGAAATAAATTGCTACAATTTTTGCTCTCAAGTCAGTTATATTTTAAAGTAATTTAAAAGGAGAAAAAATTATATTGCTTTGATTTATTTTATATTTAGTTCTTTTATCTCTTTGTGACACCAACTTTTTGTCTGGGGTCATATTCTTTCTATCTGAATAAATTTCTTTTTCATATCTTGTAGCTTATGTTTACTGGCAGGAAATTCCCAGAGTTTTTGCTTTTCCAAGGAAAGTATTTCTTCTTCATTCTTGTAAAATAATTTTGTCTGGTATAGAGTTCTGGCGTAATAGATTATTTTTTCTTTAACATTTTAAAGATGTCAATCTATTATTTTCTAGTTTGTATGATTTCTGAAAAAGAAGTCTACTTTCATTCTAATCTTTGTTCCTCATGTGTAATGTATGTTTTTCTTAGTCTGCCTTCAAAATTTATGTATTTTGTTTTTTAATTATTCAAACCTAACATGCATGCCAGGTGTGTGTGTGTGTGTGTGTGTGTGTGTGTGTGTGTGTGTGTGTGTCTGGTGTTCCTATTCCATTTGCTGTGCCTCACAATGGATCTGTCTCTAGCAAGTTACTCGTTACTTCATGTATGCAAACCCAGAGGGGAGTGGAGGGCATTTTCTGTACTGAGTGCAACTCCTTCTTAGGCACACTGGGATAGATGTGTGGTCTTCTCAGTGTTTCTGCCCCTCACCCTGCATAGCTCCGCATATAGCATGCATTTACTCCTCATTACAAACACACATGTTAATTATAATGCTTGTGAATAATGTCTTCTTAGCAGAAATCTCCATTTTATTTAGTATTGATCAGACACAAGACTGCAATTATAATTGTAAAAGTGGCAGACACATAGTAGGTATTCAGCAAACAATGGTAATTTTCTTCTCGCCTCTGCTTAAAATGTTGGTATCTTAGGGAATGTTGTCAGGAGGGAATGAGTACATGGGCAAAGAACAGATTTTCTTTTGTGCTAGTATTATTTTGAACCGGGACAGACTGTCCTTTTGCTTTGTTAATCTGGCAATTACTTCTTTACAGAATCAGCAATTGACAAGGTCAATCTGACCTTCCTTGAGGCAAACTATTATGTTAGAATGCCTACTGTGCTCTAGCTATTGGGCTAATGTGGTTTCTGGGGTTTGTGGGAATCCTGCCACATTTCTAAGATTATTCATGTTCTCTTTGCATTCAGGTACAAATAAACACATAAGTAGCATATTTCACATGTATATTCTATAAACATTTGCTTCAAAGAATAAGCCACTTTTTTCTGAATTGATGGCTTTTACAAAAGGCAGCGGATTTCAAAAAAGCTAATTTTTAAAAATTAACATTTCTAATAATGAAATCTCCAATGTCCATTTTTATTTTCTATGGCATTCTGTTAAAATATAGAACATTTAGAAAATGATTTTAGTGACCCATATATTTTAAGATTTTTTCTCTGTTGTTTGTTTATTGATCAGGTTGTTTTCCCTAGACTGATGAACACTGAAGATTAATAGACAGGAATGTAATTACCTAATTAGAAACAGAGGCTTCCCGTGTAGCCAGCTAATTCTCATTTAACGTTTTCAGAATAGTTTATTCCAGTTATTATATCGAGCAGTGGATATGTTCAGTGGAGACCTAGACAGACTTGAAGGACGTGGAAAAAAAAAAAAAGGCGAGATGGAAGGAAGATGAATCATACACATTCTTATATTAATTTTTAAGGATACATTGTATAAGGAAATGTTCTTGTGAAAATTTATGGCTATTTTAAAATATTGAGGCACAACATGTGGCAATATGAGCCCTGTGATTAAAGTAATCGAATGATGGCTATGCCTCCATTGCCAATAAAGTGCTCCTTTACCCTTTGGTGTGGCTGCTTCAAGGTCTTTCTTGAGCAGGACCTACTTCTTTATGTCAGATTTGTATTTGACTTCTCTGTTTCTTAACTTTGTTTTCAGGAGATTATGTTTCCTATATTTCACCAAGGTAAGCTTTTTTTTTTAAATGTGCTTTGGTTACCCACCCACCCCCCCAAATTCTTAAGTACATCCATCTAGTAACTATGACTTCTCTATAACCATTCTCTTCATCTCTATTGGTTGCTGCCTTGTAGCCTAGTAATATTCACATAATTTCCCTGTTCCTCTCAGAGTACCCCACACATCCTCCCTTGTTACATTCCACCTATCAATATATTCTTCTTGAGGGACTTTTTCCTTAGTTCAGCTAAGAGCCAGGTCCTTATCACATGGCCACAAAAAATTAGGCTTGCAGACCATTTGAAAGGCGAGAATAATGGGATTTACTGGGAAACAAGGACAAAAGGGAAACAGCGACTCTCCACAAAGCCAGAACCCTTGGTGGTGCGCTTCTCGCCTCGCAGTTTCAAAATCCCGGGTTCTACACGGGAAAAGGAAGGGCCAGGCTCCTCCCTGCTGGAAACAGTACGAACTTCTGTGGCTCCACCCCAGGGCGCACTCCTCCCAGTGCACAGGCCGGTTGGAGTTTTGCCAGGAAGCCCTTCCCACCTGGCTGTCTCAATGTCATTTGCGTATTTTTTCTATTTACATCAAACTCAGCCTAACAGACTGCATCTACTTCCTCACTACCTGGTCACTTTTTTCGGCTCAACATTTCTAAGCATTTACTCAGTTCAAAGAGCCACTAATTCTACCAGATTTGTTATGAGAAAAAATGATTCACAGACCCTTTTTCCTTATTTCCTCTTTTCCAGAGATAATTACTTTCAATTACTCTTTATGTATGTACATTAATATTTCTAAATAACATGGCTTTTTTTTTTGAGTCTGAGTTTTGCTCTGCAGCCCAGACTGGAGTGCAATGGTGCCATCTTGGCTCCCTGCAACCTCCACCTCCCAGGTTCAGGCGATTCTCCTGCCTCAGCCTTCTCGGTAGCTGGAATTACAGGCGCTTACCACCATGCCCAGCTAATTTTTGTATTTTAGCAGAGACGGGGATTTCACCATGTTGGCCAGGCTGATCTCGAACTCCTGACCTCAAGTGATCCACCAGCCTTGGCCTCCCAAAGTGTTGGAATTACAGGCGTGAGCCACTGTGCGTGGCCCACCATTTTCTTATTTCCCACTATATATATATACACAACACATACATATATATACACATACATATGTATGTGTGTGTGTATATATGTATGTGTATGTATATGTATATACACATATGTATATACGTATGTATGTGTATATATGTATGTATATATGTGTATATGTATGTATATATATGTGTGTGTGTGTGTGTGTATTTACATATATATATATATTTTTTTTTTTTTTTTCAGATTTGGCACTATTGACTACCCACTATGACAGATGAGAATTTAGGTTCTTCCCACTCCACATCTCCAAAGATGTGTGCAAACTTCCATCTTATTCTTCCAAAAGAGATTTATTATTATTTTGTTTAGAACGATATTCAGTCTTGGAAATTTTTCTTGAGTGAGCCCACTGCTTTTTCTCTCTGCTTTCTTCATCTTTTTGGATTACCTTTTTAAAGATGTCCTCAGCTTTATCCTATGAAAGTTATATTGAGTTTTACTCTTTTCCCTCAAGTTTTAATTTTTATAAGGTATCTTTTTGTTTCATGAATAGTTCTTTTCCATAATATCGAAAGTTATTTAATGAATGTAATATAATATCTTATTTCTTTGAAAATATTAGTAATACTTTTAACAAATATCTTTTTATTTGCTTAGTCTCAACTTTCTGCAAGTTGTTTTCTTCTGTCTATTGCTTTGAACTCCCTCTTTCATGTTAGCGGCTTTCCATACTTAACTAGTGATCCTGGCTGTCTCTTCATATTTGAGAGTGTTGTGGGCTAAAAGGCTAACTAGAAACTCTGAGTAAGTGGATGAGTCTCACTGACGCATCATTTCACTGTGACAAGATGGGGCTAAGTCATTTGTTAGAGAACACGTGAAGTCCAAATATTTAGGCTTTTATTTTATTGGAAGTCAGACTTCATTAAGAACCTTCTGATCTTTAGTCTGGAGGGTCAAGGCCTAGCTGCTGACATTTTGTGAGTGGGAAAAGAAGGCTGAGAGATCAGCATTTTATATGCATCAATTTCTTTGGTCTCTCTGTTTGCATAAATGATACCAGCCCTAGACCATCCCTGTAGTCCAGTAGTCCAGAGACCCTCTGCTGTCAACTTGGTTAAGCTGAGAAATATGTTTTCTAGACTCTCTTTTCCTATATTCTTCTATGTTAGAGTGGCCAAAAAAAAAAAACAAAACTTTAATAAGATTCAGAAGAAAGAAGTGAAGCATCACTCAATACACTGTGAAGCTCTTTTCATGGTCAAATAGGTCAGACACACATTAAGGGTTTGTCAGGTTCCCACTTGTCCTCCCTCTCCTGAACTTCACATTCAGTGTTTCTTGCAAAGTGTTTGCCATGCTGACAACAGGGGCCTCAGGCCCACAGTTAGATGCCTTGCTGAAGATCTATAGGCATGAGAGCTACCTAGAAGCAATAGCACCCCCTAGACCTTTCTGTGAGCTTCCTCTCTGCAGTCCCAATTCACTGTTGGACATTTGTGGCTTCGTGGATTGAATGGGTGGTTATTTCTCTGATTCTTCAGTGTCTTCTACAGCTGTGTGAATTCTAGTTGCCATGACACACACCTAATTACATAACACTCATAGTCACCCTGCTTCTCTGTCTGAACCTTGATAGATTCTCAGCTTTAATCTCTTCAGAGGATAAACCTGCCATCATCTGCTCAGACGTGTGCTAAAATAGAAGAGATCTTTGCAAGAAATTTTAGAAAGAGTTGGTTTCTTAGGTGGAACTCGTGTGATTAGAAAGGAGATCACTTCTCTAAACACACATACACACATACACACACACACCCCACTCCACGCCACTTCATCAAACACTCCCAGAGTCATCTAGTGCTATCGGTTCCTCAAGTCGGTTCCTGGCTTTTCCCATTGCAGTCTTAGGGTCTGGCTTTCTCCGTGCTGCTACATCAGTTGTCTTTATTCCATCTATGTTCTAGCATTCAAAATGTTTAGTTTATTGATTTCCCTGCCCCTATCCCCCCCCCATATTTGTAGATTTATGCCTTAAATGTTACTTGATATTTCAGTAGGATTTCAGTTTTACTGGGATTTCACCAGGAAGTAAACTCAGAAACATGCAGTTAATTTACCTATTTCCTGAATCACCCCATTTTCTTTCAAAATTTATGGCCTGGCTACTAGCTGTCAACCTTACTGCTGTTCCTTTTTTATGAATAATCTAGTTGTCACATCAAAGGGCCTGCATTTTGAGTCCTTGTTGTCCTCATTTTTCCTTCAGTATTTGACAATACTGACCTTCCTGCTCCTGTATTTCCTCTCCTCCCTCCTTCCTTTCCTTTCTTTGTCTCTCCCTCCCTCTCTCCTTTTCTTCCTTGTATACTGTCTTTACTATCACTGACATTTCTGGAGTATTCATTTTATGCCAGCTTTTCTGTTAGGCATCACCTTTCCTCTTCAGAGGATGCCAGAAACTTAAACCAAAAGACTGGAGAGCAGAGAAACCTTTAAATTATATTGTGCCTTCATTGACAGCATGTGAATAATTCCTCCCACTCAGTGAGGAAATTACAGGTTGTAAATTACCTCATGCTACCAGGATTTAAAACAGGCAGCAAATCAGTCTGCATGACTGCTTCCTTCTAAGGCGGCCTGGCTGTCCATTATTTTAGGGTTTACACTCCTCTGCAGAACATCTGGTTAATACAACGTGGGCTTTGGCTCTGCTGGACTAAGCACTGAACAGGGACTCCAGTGAGGACATGGGGAAAGGTCCTTTTCCAATACACTGGAGACAAGTGTTCAGTCTGAGGGAGGAGCTGGCCTTCTGCTTCTGTCAGAAATCCTGAAGTGGAAGTCAAATAGAGCAACCGAGAGAGTAACCACCACCTGTTGTCACTGTGGAACTCTTAAGGAGAAAGAACATGGTTTTCTGCAAATAAAAATCCTGGTATTTTTTTAAAAACTTCATGTTCCCTTTTTTAGGGCAAATACAGAGTATTTCCTTCAGATTCATTTTAATTAAAAAAAAAACTTAGCTAGAGAAGCAAAGAGTATTTCTCAAAAGGGCTTAGAGAAAATGAAAAAGAATTAATTATTGGTGCTTTAAAAGAGAAGAAAGACTGAGAAAATTCAAACAGCAGCAGCAGCCACCATTGTAATTACACATATCAATGCAGCAGGCTACTCAAAGTTCTCTATGTGGTAGGAGAATGAGACTAATTAGCAAGAGGCTAATCTCCTGTTTCATCTTCACTAATTAATATTTCACTTTTGATCCTCCTTGCTCTGATTTGGGTAATAGCCACATAAAGAACCTGAATTTTCCAGAAATAAATTTTAAAAAGATGAAATAATAACCTCTAATAGTTTGGGAAAACAATACTGCTAAGAGAAGATAGGACAATTCTCCATTTCTTCTATAGATGTTTCAGAACTAGAGTTGAATATAGTCATTCCTCATTATTTCTGGATTCCATATTTGCAAAATTGTCTACTTGCTAATATTTATTTGTAACCCCCAAGTCAATATTTGTGCCGCTTTCCTAGTCATTTATGGACATGTACAGAACAGCAAAAAAGTTGAGTCACCCCAGGTACAGGTAACTAGCTGAGAGTGAACAAAAGGATACTCTACCTTCTTGTTTCAGTTCTCATACTGTAAACAAGTGTACTTTCTGTGGTCTATTTAGTACCACATATCTCTCATTTTTGTTCTTTTTGTTCATGTTTTCACTGGCTCCCGAGTGTAGTGCTGAAGTATTGTCTAGTGTTGTCTTAGAATACTTAGAAGTATTGTCTAAGGGCGAGAAGGATGTGATGTGCCCTACGAAGAACAAACGTGTTAGATAAGCTTAATTCAAACATGAGTTATATTGCTGTTAACCATGAGTTCAACATTATTGAATCAACAATATATACCAAATAAGGTGTCTTCAAACAGAAACAAATATAAAACAAGGTTATGTGTTTATTAACAAAAATGCCGTGACCAGAGGCTCACAAAAACTTAACTCCGTATTTTCCCTAGGAGCAATGGTTTAATATTTACTAATTCAGTGTTTGCTGCAACTTTGTAGAACAGAGCTACTGTGAATAATGAGAACTGACTGCATATGTATAAATAGAGGGAGGTCAAAAACTAATTTGAAGCCCATAATATCTATACTACATCAAGCACATTTACCTGTTGTGTATGTGTTTACATTTTGTTCTAAAATTTCTGAGTTCCCTCTTGGGTTCTTTCAACCTTCATCACCCCCACCCTCTTCCTCAGCCTTCAAATAAACAAAGGTACTTTTACCTGAAAGCTATAAAATAATGCAAGATCCTAATGGGAAAATATTACTGCACTGTCACCTGAAAGCTTATGCATTTTTAGGACTACATAAAAGAGTAAACAGAAAGGCTTACTCTTATCTGTAGTTTTCTGCTTTCCAAATTTGAGATTATTGCTCACTATTGAACTATGAAACACATGATTTAATCTTTCAAGAAGCTACAGTATTATGAAAGACATTTTAAAAATTCTGTATGTCAAAAGAAAAAAAATCAGAAAATTCCCATTTAAAATAGATGATAATTTAGTTTCAGGATAAATAGGAATTAAACAAATAAAAAAGAAAAAGAAAAGGAGGAGAATTCTAAGAAAAAGGGAAGGTACATTTGAGTTGAAGGTAGTTGGCATGACCCTGATAGAGGTGCAAGAGAGGGCATGACAGAGGGCATGGTGAAGATGCAGGCAGAGCTCACTGTATTTAGGGACTTAATGATTAAACAAGAAGCTTGGCCTTCCTATAGTAAGCACATGAAGTGGGGCCATTACACCTTCTTATTTACTTCTTTGCTCATTTATTTACTTATTTTAGAATGATCTCTCTAGCCACATTGTGAAAGATGGATGAAGCAAATTGAATTTAAAAAACAGTGATGTCATGAAGAACACTCAGGAGGCTATTTTAATATTTTTATTGCAAAATGATAAACATCTTTGCCAAAGCAGTAATAATGTAAAGGAAGAGGTGCGTACAAATTACAAGAGCATGTAGGCCTTAAGATTTAAAATGCGAATCACTAATTGAATATGGGACATAACTAGAATCTAGAATGGCTCACCAATTTTTATTTATTTACTTTAGTTCTCTCCCTTCAGATTTTCTAAGTTCCACGAACAAACATTTTTTAAGAAAATATTACATGCAAAGTACTGAATAGAAACTGGGACTATGACAACGAGTTAGACCTGATCCCTGACTTTCAGAAGACAGCAGAGAGAGAAAAGCTAAGCCAGTAAGTGATGTGTACTAAGTTATCACACAAGTGAACTGAGGGTCTTCGTCTGTCATGGGTATAATTTAGATGATTGCTGTGGTATGTTGTAAATGTAACACTCTAGAATTCCGCAACTCCTTGCAACCCGATGAAGACTTAACGCAGTTATTGCCAGATCCCAATTTGGTGGTTACTATGGCCTTGAAAATGTATTAAGCTATAAAATAATGTGAGATCCTAATGGGAAAATATTACTGCACTGTCACCTGAAAGCTTACTCATTTTTAGGACTACAGAATGTGTGAAAGAACTTCTTGTTTTCAAATTGAGGTAGATAGAGCTCAGTTCCTACGTTATGAGTTATCCTACATCAGCTCAGTGACTGATGGGAGGCTCAAAGTTGTTTTAGGTCAAGTTCCATGGAAACAGAATCTAAACTGAGATTTATATACAGGAAGCTCATAGGAGGGTGTATTCAGGAACAACAACTCCAAGGGAGTGGGACAAGCAGGACGGATTGGTCAAAGGGAGAATTTAAATAGCAATGTAATTAAAATGGAGGTCTCCTCCCACTCTCAGTGTGTGGGGGTAATCTCTGGAGGGAGGGTGGCTCTTTAGTCTCAAACTTTGTCAAAGAGTCTGGCCTTTGTATTATGGCATCCCAGAGTTATTCAAAGCCCCTAAACAGGGCTTGTAAATTTAATTGAGGCAGCACCCTTAGGGGGGAAAAGTCTGGAAGGGGACACACCTGGGAGCCACCAGCAATCAACTTTCTCAACAGCTGTAGTATTGTATGCCTGGATTCTGAAGAAAAGATCTGGATAGGACAACAAAGAATCTACTGCAAAAGGCAAAGCCAATTTGGCCTAATAACAAAATATCCAGTAGCACTCTCATTTCAACTTATCTTTCCTTGATACCTGGACATAAATTCACCCTATGTCCACTGCACCTTTGTAATTATTTCTTTCTTCTAGGTGTGAAGATATGTCTGTTCACTTATGAATTTGTCCTCAATAAAATGTTTCTTCTTTTCTATGCTCCTTTGCCTCTTTTCTAGCAATCTTTTGTTTCTCTCCATTTTTTGCCCAAAGCCAACTTCTTCCCTTGTTAGCAGGAATGCATCTTTAATCCATCTTTCTTTTAAAAGACTGACAATGACTTTACCTAAAAGCTAATGTTTCATTCAATTATTAAAATATAGAAGTGCTCCTCTGGGCACCCTTGAAGTTATACACGGCCTCCCCTGAAGTTCAGTAACTCCATAGCAGTAGGAACTACATCTTGCTCAATTTTTGTCTATTATATTTCTATTGTCTAGTAGAGTAACGGGCACAAAATTAATTGGAATAAAGATCAATTAACTGTTTCCCTCTCATCTTTTGATAATGGAAATCAAGCGTTTTAGGTGAGTATGTGAGCACCCTGCTGCCGATATTTTTGCTGTTGTTGTGTAATTGCATCATGTGTGCCCATGAGACTAAATCTGTATCAGTACTAGGTAAGTGTAAATAACTGTGTACAACGTATGGGCATTCTGGACTCCTTACTTGTCTCTGCTAGCTGGATAATGGTAATGACTTACAGTATAATCAAAAACTTCTCAACCAGTCTTGGATTGCTCACTTCTAAACTATTATAGTAGAGACAAAAATCCGTTTCTTATTTAAAAAAAAAAACTATTTTTTTCCAGGGGGTGGATGGGTATTTATCTTGGATCTCAAATTGTTAATCATTTCCTGAAAATAAAACATGATTCCTGGAAGTAGGATGCTATTATGAAAACAGTGATTATGTGTAACATGGATAAATTTGCTTCATGAGGAGAAATATTGCAGTTTTAATGATTTTGAATTGTTGAGATATTTAGATGTGCCCCCTTTTATTGTACTGACTGGAAGCAAAGAGGAAGAAGATATCTTACCACGTAGGCAATAGATTGCCTGGTTTTGAAGAGCCAAATTCGGATATGATAAAGAAGATTGCACATCACAAAATCCTGGATTGGGGGTTGGATGCAGTAACTGCATGGATGCTTACATGACCAGAGTGGTGAACTGAGGGTTATTCTAACTGCTCCTAGTTTATAGTTTTCCATGCTTTCTTTTAGAAACAGATACTTTGATATTTAGCTAAACTCATTATCATCCAACAACATAAGTGTCTCCCTGTCGCTTCTATAGCTAGTTGTCACCATGTGACCAATTTTGGCCAATGGTATAGGAGAAGAATTGATGCATTAAATTATTAGGTCATTTCATAAAAGATACTTGTGCTGGACTTTCTCTCCTTCGTTGACTATGAAATGGCAACGAGTGTAACTACTGTGAAGTCTTATGTTTTACCTGGCAGAACTTCCCTGCCAGCCAGCCCTGGACCACTGAACCATGACATGGATGTCTCTGGATGTTGGGTTAAGAATAGACTCTAAATTGGCAAGGATGGAAATGAGGCAATTAGGAGGCTATTCCAGGAATTTGAGTAAGAGTTTGAGACAATGGATTGGGCAAGAGTGGTAACAGTAGACATAACGAGATTCTAAATACATTTTGACTTTAGGGTTAACAGGATTTCCTGACGTATTGGAAAGAGAGTTTCAGAAACGTAATGTTAAGTGTATTTTCTAAGATTTTAGTATGAGGAACTGGAATGAAATATATAAGATGTGGAATACTGCAGGTAGATATCTTTTGGAATGAAAGATCAGGAGTTCATGTTTGTCCATGGAAAGTTGGAAATGTTTATTCACTATCTAAGTTGAGACTTTGAAAAGACAGTTGATAATGTGCATCTGAAGTAGAGAGAGTAGTTTGGACTGGGCACATACATTTAAGAATTTTCAGCAGTTATTTAAAAATTGTTTCCCCAGCTTTATTATAAAATGTTTCAATTGGAAAACATTTCCAATATAAAAAGGTTATTAGAAACAGGATAGTTCATCCCTAAGTGCTTCAAACAGGGTATTCCACCACATTAATTATAATATCAGTGTCATGTCTAAGAAAAGTATTTTCTCAATAGTATTTAATACCATAAATAATATTTATGATATTATCCAATAAAACTTTAGTAAGACCATCTTGTCTTCTCCAATTATCTCAAATTTATTATCATAAAATAATAACATATTTTATTACCTTTTCTTTCTTCAAATCACAATATAGTCAAGGTTCAAATATTGCACTTGGTTATTACATATCTTATAATCAGAAAGAGTTCCTTCACATCTTTTTGTCATGAAATACTCTTCTAAATGACCAGATGAGTATTTTTGTTGAGTATTTCACATTTCAGATATGTCTAATTGTTTCTGCATCATGTAATAATATTTTTGTAGTACCTATATTTTTAGTAAACTCAAAATTAGGTCTAATGCCTTAAATATGTTTGGCTTAAACACATTCGTCGAGACTACTAGTGGTGCTAAATTTGGTCACACCTCTGAGGGGATTATGTGAACCTCTATTTCCATTGTAAAGATACACATACACACTTATACACACACACACACACTCCAGAGGTTTATAAATGTGTATACATTGTGTAGAAAGAGGGATGATTTTTTGCATTGTGCATTTTGGATTCTTTATCCAGAAACTTTTTGTTCCTAGTAGTTGTAGCAATTGATGATCCTTGCCTCTATCAATTACAACTGAAAAATTGTGATTTTTTTCAAATTGTAACATTACGTATAATATATATGATATGGTTTGGATCTGTGTCCCCACCAAATCTCATGCTGAATTGTAATCCCCAGTGTTGGAGGTGGGGCTTGGTGGCAGGTGATTGGATCATGGGGGTAGATTTCTCATGAATGGTTTAGTGCCGTTCCTGCTTGGTACTGTTCTCATGATAGTGAGTGAGTTTTCATGTGATGAGGTTGTTTAAAAGTGTGCACCACCTGCCCCTTCACTCTCTCTTGCTCCTTCTCTGGCCATGTGAAGTGCTGTTCCCCTTTTGTCTTCCACCATATTTGGAAGCTTCCTGAGGCCTCCCCAGAAGCAAATGCCGCTATGCTTCTTGTACAACCTGCAGAACCATGAGCCAGTTAAACCTCTTTTCTTCATAAGTTACTCAGTCTCAGGTATTTCTTTTTCTTTTTTTTTTTTTTTTTTTTTTTTTGAGACGGAGTCTCGCTCTGTCACCCAGGCTGGAGTGCAGTGGCGCGATCTCAGCTCACTGCAAGCTCCACCTCCCGGGTTCACGCCATTCTCCTGCCTCAGCCTCCCAAGTAGCTGGGACTACAGGCGCCTGCCACCACGCCTGGCTAATTTTTTGTACTTTTTTTAGTAGACATGGAGCTTCACCGTGTTAGCCAGGATGGTCTCGATCTCCTGACCTCGTGATCAGCCCACCTCGGTCTCCCAAAGTGTTTCTCAGGTATTTCTTTAGAGCAGTGCAAGAATAGACTAATACAATATATTTGCTGGTATTCTTCTATAAAGAGATTTTCTTCATCAAACAAGAAACTCATTTCTGTATATAAAGACCAGGTAGATAATTTTACTTTAATTATCAAATTTTCAGAGTAAATCCTTGGTGAAATAGTCTACTTTAATGATGGTAAATTTTTTCTTCCTTCTCATCTTTTAAGTATCTCTATTCATTCTTGGATTTTTGTTTACTCAATATTTTACAATCAATTAGAGCCTGTAATTTTTTTTTTTTTTTTTTTTTTTTGAGACGGAGTTACCCTCTGTCACCCAGGCTGGAGTGCAGTGGCACGATCTTGGCTCACTGCAACCTCCGCCTCCTGGGTTCAAGCAATTCTCCTGCCTCATCCTGATTAGCTGGGATTACAGATGTGTGCCACCACGTCTGGCCAATTTTTGTATTTTTAGTAGAGACAGGGTTTCACCATGTGGGCCAGGCTGGTCTCGAACTCCTGACCTCAGATGATCTGCTTGCTTCAGCCTCCCAAAGTGCTGGGATTACAGACCTGAGCCACTGTGCCTGGCTGAGTCCATAAGTTTTTGATATTCAACTCTCAAAATATTCACAAAAGAAACCCATTCAAGCTGGCTTCTGTGTCCCCTTGATACATTCCAATTAGTCTTGGATATATTCCTTTTCTTTCTGGCAAAATAAGATGTCCCAGTATCACCTGAATGTTGCCAGAGCAGACATAAGGTCTTCGATAATTTTTGGTTCCTTTGCACAGAGAATGGTATTTAGAAACCAAGGTCTGTCTATAGATGTGCTTGTTGCTATTGATGCCTTTGTTTCCAGATTCCTCTGGTGGATAAAAAAATATATATTTTAAAACATAATGAGTTCCAAATAGAAATTTCCAATTTCAATTATTCGGTATTACAAAACTTTTCATAACTGATAGAAGCCTGTTACTACGTTTTCATAAAACTATTCAAAACCTACATTGCCCTTAGAAAATAGAGATTTCCACCAAGTGACACATATCCCTTAACTCTTCCAGGCCTAATTCTCCATGGCTCTCTTACATGGGGGGAGGTTAGTGAAAGGAAGAAGGAGAGAGTCTAAAACATATCATAATATATTGAGATGTTGCTAGCTCAATGATTTTTTTTTTTCAGAAAGAGTTTCTGCAAGAAAAATGGGATAGAAGCAGATCGACAAATAAGGCTAATAATTATATTTTTTGGCTGCTGTAATTTTGGAAATTAACATAATAAACCTTATATAAATACACATGGTACAGATGAATATTCTTCTGAAAGCTTTCAAGTGTCTGTATCTACTAATCATAATCCGCCTTCCTTCCTTTTGCATTTCCAACAAAGTTTTCTTTCAGCCGATAGAATGTCACTATATATCTTGAAATTTCTGTATCTAATAGACCCTTTTAAGTCCTTGTCTTACTTGATGGCTTTGTGATATGCAACACAAAGTTATGCTGCTATGCTTTTTTGTTTTCTGTGACACGGCCCTTTTTCTCTGGGCTTCTTTCTACTCTTTAGGCTGCTTTTTTTTTCTTACCTTTCTGTATGTTCCCGTCTTTCTGCCATTCCTTTAAAACCATGATAACCCAACATTCATCCATTGGCCTTTTGTTTTCAATATATGAGTTCTTATTTTACCAATCCACTTTTATTTCTTACTATTCACTGGACCTGGTATAAAAGTTTTAACTTATTGCTTGCTTTCCTAATGAAGACAAATTAAAAAGCAGAAGCAAAACTCTCTGGCAATTCAATAATCTTCTTTTGGTCTGCAGACCAAGTTTGCTACGTAGTGGATACGAGTGGTTATAACAGAGGCAAGTGAAAATATTTAACACCTCTAATATAAATGAAAGCCTTTTTTGTGTTCAATAGAACAAAAGTTTATAATAATTTCAATTAAGACTTAGACACTTTAAATGTGGTGAAGTCATCTTTGCTGGACTTATTTTGCGGACAAAGACATTTGGATTCATATCTGATTTTCCAAATAAATTTAGAACTTGAAAGCTGATTTTTAAGTTATCCTTTTGGAACAATTGTCCCTTAAATGCATTTGGAATGAATGCAGATAGGAGACAGAGACAGAAGTGACACTTGGAATGAATTCCCATACATTACATGAATAATGATAATTGTGGCTCTATATTTTCATGATGAGATAAATTTAATTGACAAATGGGCTGCCATGGAAATGACTTTCAAATGCACCTCTCATTTATTCAAGGTTAAAACTATGATTTGATTGCAACTACAATTTATTATTTCTTCTCTGATACCATTTTATTTATTCTTTATGATCCACACTAAAAATTACAAAGTTTTACATTATTGTAAAATATGGAAGGCTTTTTGGTACTCTACCTAATTATGTAAAATAAAAACAATTTACTAAGCAGCAAGAATAACTTAGGCTGATTTTAATGAACTTTAGGTAATTATGAAATACAACTTAACATATATTCCAACTGATTGAGGTTCAAAAGCTCAGAATATAAAGGGACTTGTTTAAATTTACATCTCCTAATATTTCTAGTATTCAGTTAATAGATTTATTCCATTGATTTGTGTTAGTATTCAATTTATTCTCTTGCCATATATGCAACAGAGAACATTATTAAATCAATGCAAAGTATTTGCCAAGATGAACAAAACCATTCTTCATTCTCTCAGATTTATTATTCTAATCCAGTGGAGGTTTGTTTAGCCCAGAAAAGAGAAAAATAATGCCATATCCAAAGAAGCAAAATAAGAGATTGAAAAGTCAATATTTATATCAAAATTTCAAAGAAGATTAGAATTTAAAATTGATAAAGACTGGAATGTCACAGGAAAAAAAGTTACTTCAGTGATTTTAATATATGTGAAAATACCCACATATACACTCTGATCTAAAACATACTTACGTATTACACATGAGCTTATTTGTTTAACAGCATTTGCTAAATGTCCTAAATATCTATACTATCTCATTTTGAGGTTGACTCTGAGTTTATAGAATTTCTAAATCTGTAAAGATGTCTAAAATATGTAGCTATTGTGGAAATGTTTACTTCAGTACTATATAAAAGAAAACTGATGCTAGTCACATATGTAATTTTTTATTTTATTTATTTTTAATTTTTGTGTGTACCTAGTAGGTATATACTTATGGGGCATATGAGATCTTTTGATATAGTCATATGCGTAATAATCACATCAGTGTAAATAGGATATCCATCACTTTTATTCTGTTTGTGTTACAAACAATCGAATTATACTCTATTTTAAATGTTTAATAAATTATTGTTGATTGTAGTCATCCTGTTATGCTACGAAATACTAGATCTTAATCATTCTATCTAATTGTATTTTTGTATCGATTAAGCATCCCCATTCCCCACCCCACTCACTACCCTTCTCAGACTCTGTTAACAATCCTTCTACTCTCTATCTCTGTAAGTTCAATTATTTCCATGTTTAGCTCCCACAACTAAGTGAGAACAAGTGAAATTTGTCTCTCTGTGCCTGAATTATTTCACTTAACATAATGACCTCAAGTTCCAACTATCTTGTCGCAGATAACAGGATTTCCTTTTTTTATAGCTGAATAGTACTTCATTGTGTATTTGTATCATGTTTTCTTTATCATTTCATCTATTGATTGACACTCAGCTTGCTTTCAAATATTGGTTGTTGTGAATAGTGCTGCAATAAACATGGGAGTTCAGATTTCTCTCTGATATACTGATTTGCTTTCTTTTGGGTAAATACATAGCAATGGGATTGCTGGATCATATGGTAATTATATTTTTAGATTTTGAGAAACCTCCAAACTCTTATCCATAGTGGCTGTATTAATTTACATTCCTGCCAACAGCGTAGGAAGGTTCCCTTTTCTGCATATCCTCACCAGCATTTGTGATTGGCTGTCTTTGGATAAAAACCATTTGAACTGGGTGAGATGATATCTCCTTGTAGTTTTGATTTGTATTTCTCCGATGATCAATGATGTTAAGCACATTTTTATAGATGTTTGCCATTGTATGTCTTCTTTTGAGAATTGTCTATTCATACCTTTTGCCCATTGTTATTGAATTATTAGATTTTTTTCTATTAGAGTTGTTTGAGCTCCTTATCTATTTTGGTTATTAATACCCTGTCAGATGGGTAGTTTGCAAATATCTTCTCAAATTCTGTGGATTCTCTCTTCTCTTTGTTGACTGTATCCTGTGCTGTGCAGAAGCTTTTTAAATTGATGTGATCCCATTTGTCCACTCTTGCTTTGGTTATCTGTGCTTGTGGGGTATTACTCAAGAAATCTTTACCCAGTCCAATGTCCTGGAGAATTTCTCCAACGTTTTCTTGCAGTAGTTTCATAGTTTGAGGCTCAGATTTAAGTCTTTAATCTATTTTGATTTAATTTTTTGTATTTGGCAAGAGAGAGGGTCTAGTTTCATTCTTCTACTTATGGATATCCAGTTTCCCCAGCACTATTTACTGAAGAGACCATCCTTTCCCCAATGTATGTTCTTGGCACCCTTGTTGAAAATGAGTTGACTTGCAGATGTGTGGATTCATTTATGGGTTCTCTATTCTGTTCCCTTGGTCTATCTGTTCTGTTTTTATGCCAGTATCACACTGTTTTGGTTTCTAAAGCTTTGTAGTATAATTTGAAGTCCGGTAATGTGATTCCTGCAAGTTTGCTCTTTTTGCCCGTGATAGCTTTGGCTTTTCTGGGTCTTTTGGGGTCCCATAAAAATTTAAGAATTGTTTCTTCTATTTCTGTGAAGACTGTTTTGGTATTTTCATGAGGGTTGAAATAAATCTGTAGATTGCTTTGGGCAATATGGACATTTTGACAATATTTATTCTTCCAATCCATGAACATGGAATACCATTTCATTTTTTTCTGTCCTCTTCAATTTCTTACATTGAAACTTCAATGTTTTATAGTTTTCATTGTAGAGATCTTTCACTTTTTTTGTTAAATTAATTCCTAGGTGTTTCATTTTATTTGTAGTTATTGTACATAGGATCATTTTCTTGATTTCTTTTTCAGATTATTTGCTGTTGGCATATACAAATGCTACCGACTTGTGTATGTTGATTTTGTATTCTGCAACTTTACTGAATATGTTTATCAGTTCTGATAGGTTTTTCTTTTTTGGTGAAATCCTTAGGATTTTCCGTATCTAAGATCATACCTCTGCAAACAAGGATAATTTGACTTTTTTCTTTCTAATTTGGATGCCCTTCAATTTTTTCTTTTGTCTGATTGTTCTAGTTAGTACTTCTAGTACTATGTTGAATAGCAGTGGTGAAAGTGGACATCCTTGTCCTGTTCCAGATCTTAGAGGAAAGGCTTTCTGTTTTTTCCCCTTCAGTATGATACTAGCTGTAAGTCTGTCATATATGGGTTTTATTTTGTAGAAGTGTGTCCCTTCTATACTCAATTTTTTAAAGCTTTGTATCATTAAGGAATGTTGAATTGTATCAAATGTTTTCTCAGCATCAGTTGAAATGATTGTGTGGTTTTTCATTCTGCTGACATGATGTATCACATCAATTGATTTGCATATGTTGAACCATCCTTTCATCCCTGGGATAAATCCCACTTGGTCAGGATGAATTATCTTTTTAATGTGTTGTTGAATTCAGTTTGCTAGTATTTTGTTGATGATTTTGCATCAATTTTTATTATGGGTTTTGACCTACAATTTTCTTTTACTTTTGTGTCTGTCTTGTTTAGGTATCTGTGTAATTCTGGCTTAAAAGAATGAGTTTAGAAGTATTCCCTCCTCCTCTATTTTTCAGAATAGTTTCAGTAGGATTGGTATTAATTCTTTAAAAAATGTTTAGTAAAACTCAGCAGTGAAGCCATTGGGTCCCAGACCTTTTTTTTTTTTTTTTTTTTTTTTTTTTTTTTTAGTGGGAGGCTTTTCATTATGGTTCAGTTCACTGCAACCTCCATCTCCCAGGCTCAAGACATCCTTCCACCTCAGCCTCTAGAGTAGCTAGGACTACAGGTGTGTGTCACCATGTCTGGCTAATTTTTGTAGAGATGAGGTTTCACTATGTTGCCCAGGTTAGTCTGGAATTCCTGAGCTCAAGTGACCCACTGGCCTTGGCCTCCCAAAGTGCTGGAATTACAGATATGAGCCACCTTGCCCAGCTCTTAAGTTTTCTTCTTAATTTCTTCATTGACCCACTGGTCATTCAGGAGCATTTTGTTTAATTTCCATGTATTTTTGTAGTTTCCCCATTCCTCTTGTTACTGAATTCTAGTTTTATTCCATTGTGGTTGGGGAAGGTACTTGATACAATATCAAATTTTTTTATTTAATTTTTAAAGACTTTTTTGTGGCCCAAAATGTGGTCTATCCTTGATAATAATTATCACGCTGAGGAGAAGAATGTATATTCTGCAGCCATGGAATGAAATGTTTTGTATATTTCTATTAGGACCAGTTGGTTTACAGTGCAGATTAAGTCTGATGTCTCTTTGTTGATTTTCTGTCTAGAGGATCGATCCAATGCTGAAACTGGAGTGTTAAAGTCTTTAGCTATTATTGTATTGGGGTCTCTCTCTCTCTTTAGCTCTAATGATATATGCTTTATATATCTGGGTGCTCCAGTGTTGGGTGCATATATATTTACAACTATCATATTCTCTTGCTGAATTGACCCCTTTATCATTATATATAATGACCTTCTTTGTCTCTTTTATAGTTTTTGTTTTTAAATCTCATTTCTCTGATATAAGAATAACCACTGCTGCTCTTTTTTGTTTCCACTGACATGGAATATCTTTATATATCCCTTTATTTTTAGTCTCTGTGTGTCTTTATAGGTGAAGTGTGTTTTTTTGTTGGCAACAGATCATTGGGTCTCTTTTTTAAATCCACTCAGCTACTCTATGTCCTTTGATTATAAAGTTTAGTCCCTTTACATTCAGTTTTATTATTGATAAGTAAGGACTTACGCCTGCCATTTTGTTATTTGTTTTCTGGTTATTTTTTGTTTTTCTCTCATCTTTCATTTTTCCTGTCTTCCTTTTAGTGGAGGTAATTTTCTCTGGTGGTATGTTTTAATTTCTTGCTTTTAATTTTTTCTGCATCTGTTTTATGTTTTTTGATTTGAAGCTGCCATGAGGCTTACAAATAATATCTTATTACCCATTGTTTTAACCTGATGACAACTTAACACTGATTGCATAAATAAACAACAGACAGGCAAATGGAAAACTAATAAAAACCGTACACTTTAACAACTTTTCTCTACTTTTTAACTTCTGTTATTTCTATTTTGTATGGTCTGAGTCTTGAAAAGTTGTTGTACTTATTAATTTTGATTGGTTCATTTGTTAATCTTTCCACTCAAGATATAAGTAGTTTATACATCACAATTATGGTGTTATAATATTCTATTATTCTGTGTACCTGCTATTACCAGTGAGTTTTGTACCTTTGGAAGATTTCTGAAGGCATTTCTTGTAAGACAGGCCTGATGTTGGTAAAATACCTCACCTTTTTTTTTTTTTTTTTTTTTTTTTTTTTTTACTGATTTTAACATTATTTATCCTTGACTTTTGAGAGTTTGGTTATTCAATGTCTTGTAGTCTTATTTGGGTTAAATCTCCTTGGTGTTCTATAACCCTCTTCTACTTGAATATTAACATAGTTCTCTAGGTTGGTGAAATTCTCTGTTATTAACTGAACAAAATTCCTAACCCAATCACTCTCTCTACTTCCTCTTCAAGGCCAATAATTCTTAGATTTGCCCTTTTGAGGCTATTTTCCAGATCTCGTAGGCGTGCTTTAGTTTTTCTTTCTTTTTTCTTTTGTCTCTTCTGTGTATTTTCAAATAGCCTGTCTTTAAGCTCAGTAATTCCTTCTTCTGCTTGATCAATTCTGCTGCTAGGAGACTCTGATGCATTGTTCAGTATGCATTTTTTTGCATTTTTCAGCTCCAGAATTTCTGCGTGATTCTTTAAAATTAATTAAATCTCTGTTAAATTTATTTAATAGGATTCTGAGTTCTTTCTCTGTGTTATCTTGATTTTTTTGATTCTTCAAAACTGCTATTTTGAATTCTCCATCTGAAAGGTTTATAGGTCTCTGTCTCTCCTGGATAGATCACTGGTACCTTACTTAGTTTGTTTGGTGAGGTCGTATTTTCCTGGACATTCTTGATGCTTATAGATGTTCACTGGTGTCTGGGCATTGACGAGTTTTGTATTTACTTTAGTCATCACACTCTGAGCTTGTTTGTATTGTCATTTTTGGGAAGGCTTTCCAGGTATTCAAAGGGACTTGAGTGTTGTGATCTAAGTTTTCAGTCACAGCAGCTGCATCTGCATTAGCGAACACCGCAAGCCCAATAATGATGTGGCTCTTGCAGACTTGTAGAGGTATCACCTTGTTGAACTTGGGTAAAATCTGGAATAATTCTCTGGATTACCAGGCAGAGACTTTTGTACTCTTCCCTTACTTTCTCCAAAACAGACTCTCTCTCTCTATACTGAGCTACCTGGTGCTGGGGGAAGGGTGACACAAACACCCTTGTTGCCACCACCACTAGGTCAGACCTGAAGCCCTCACAGCACTGGGTCTTGCTCATGGACCCTGGTAACCACTGCTTGACTACCACCTAGGTTTGTTCAAGACCCTAGGATTCTACAATCAGCAGGTGATGAATCTAGCCAGGCTTCAGTCCTTTTCTTCGTGGCTTCAATGTCCCCCTGTTCTTGGTCAAGTCTGGAAATGGTGTCTTAGAACCAGAGCCTGGAAGTGGAACCCTTAGGAATCTACCTGGTTCTCTATTACAATATGGCTGAGCTGGTACCAAAACCACAAATCACAGTTCTTCCCACTCTTGTCTCCTTTTTCCACAGGCAGAGGAATCTCTCCCCATGGCCACTACCATGCCATGCCCACGGCGAGTACTGCCTGGCTACAACTAATGTTCATTCAGTGACCAAGAGCTGTTTAGTTAACCTGTGGTGACTGCTGCTAGGCTTCGGACACTGCCTTTAGGGTAGTGGACTCCCCACTGGCCCATGGCAGGTCCAGAAATGCTGTGCTAGAGCCAAGGCCTGAAATTGGGGACCCCAAAAGCCTGCTTAGTGCTCTACCCTACTGTGGCCAAGCTGGTATATAAGCTGATTTTTCGATCTTATGAAGGTGCTTTTTGTGTGGATAGCTGATCAGTTTGGCATTTCTGCAAGGAGGACAATTGATGGAGGCTTCTAGTTGGCCATCCTGCTCCACCTCCCACATAGGTCATTTTAAATATCCTAATAACCACATTAAAAAAAGTAAAAAGAATTGGTGAAACCCATTTCAACAATGTATTTAATTAAGCTCAATCTATCCAAAATTTTACTATTTCAACATATAACTGCTATAAATTCATTACTGAGATATTTTATATTTTTTCATACTACATTTTCTAAATCCACTCTGTGTTTTACACTTTAAACCCATCTCAATTAGAACTAGGCATACTTCAAGTGCTCAACAGTCACGTGTCACTAGTGGCTACTGTATTAGACAGCACATGTCTGTATTGTTGAATTGTGTATTAGACAGCACACATCTGTATTGTTGAATTGTGTAACTGTGGACTTACATGTGTTTATCAAAATTAGCTGTTAAAAAATATTTGTGGCCGAGCGTGGTGGCTCACACCTATAATCGCAGCACTTTGGGAGGCTGAGGCGAGTGGACCACAAGGTCAGAAGCTTGAGATTAGCCTGGCAAACATGGTGAAACCCCGTCTATACTAAAAATACAAAAATTAGCCAGGCGTGGTGGCAGGTGCCTATAATCCCAGCTACTCAGGAGGCTGAGGCAGGAGAATTGCCTGAACCCGGGAGGCGGAAGTTGCAGTGAGCCAAGATCACACCACTGCACTCTAGCCTGGGTGACAAAGCAAGATGCCATCCCCCACCAAAAAAAAAAAAAAAAAAAGTTGTAATTATCTTACTCTTCATTCAGCTTATGTTAGGTATCTGTAATAGTTTCCAATCTTTTTTTTAACAGATCACCTCAAATTTAGTAACTTCCAACAACACAGCTTTATTATCTTACAGTTTTAAAGGTCAGAAATTTGAAATTGGTCAGTAGGCCTCTTTTCCTCCTGAGAGCTGTGGGAGAGAATCAGTTCCTTGCCTTTTTCAGCTTCTAGAGGCTGCCTTTTTTTTTTCTTTTTTTTTTTTTAGTTTGTGGCAGCATCACTCTAATCTCTTCTCCCATGGTCATGTCTCTTTCTCTGACTCTGGCTCAAATGTCCCCCTCTCATAAAGACCTTGGTGATTATGTTGGGCCTACCTGGATAATCCCAAGACAACCTCCTCATCACAAGATCCTTAATTTAATCGTGTCTGCAAAGTCCCTTTTGCCATGTAAGGAAATAAATTCATAAATTTTGTTGATTAAGAAATGGGCATATTTAGGCAAGACAGCCTACCTACCACAGTACTCAATCTGTTCAAGGCAAGATCAAGTCTAGAAAATTGTCCAGGAACTATTTATAGAATTGTTATTTCTAGCTCAAGGACCTAGGGTTTGGATTCAAAAAATGACAATGGTATTCATGTAGTCCTTTGCCACAGATGTGTCTAAAATAATAATAAAAAGATCTCTGATTTTGTGAAATGCAGTAACCCATAAAAACGCCTTTAGTAATTAGTCATGGACAAATGTGTCGGTTCCCAAATTGTGTTCGCTTTGTGCAACTCTGCTTATTTTTAGCTGTTTGTACACCTGGTTTCATAATTTGTCTATCTTCAGCCACTCCAATTCTAGCCTCTCTTGCTGTCTCACTTCCCCTTTCATGAGACCTCATTTGATTCTTCAAATGTGCCCTATTTTCTCCAACCCAGGACCTTTGCATATGCCTTTTTTTTTTTTTGCCCGAAGGACTCTTTACCTCCCTCTTTAACTAATAATGGTTTTAAGAAATTTTTAAAGGCATAGAACCAATTAATTTCTCACCTTGTCTTTCTCTTTCTTTCGTTAAGTAATCATTAGATTGAACTGATCACTCCTGTGTGTATGTTGGGCAAGCATAAGACAGAGGCCTCTGCTTACAGAATCTTAACAGATGTTTTCCTCACTCCAAGCCCAGTCAGAGACAGGCAACTGTTCCTAGATTACTCTTCTACAAAACGATCAGCCGTGTATGAGTTCAGATGTTATGTAGGGAGCTCAATTCCAACTCTTCATTTTATGTGAGTATAAAGGCCTCCTCTGCTTTCGACATGTGGGCATCAGAGAAGAAGTCCCAGAGATATAAAGCCCATAGTCTCTGTTGGCAGGGTCTGCGTCTGTTTACACTGTTTTGTGTTGTGTGTCGTCCTTGAACTTCATTTCTTTTCTGTTCTGTTCTCCTCTTTTTTCTTTCCTTTCCTTTCTTCCTTCTTTCTTTCTTTCTTTCTTCCTTTCCCTTTTTCTTTCTCTCTCTCTTTTTTTTCATGGAGTTTTGCTCTTGTTGCCCAGGCTGGAGTGCAATGGTACGATCTCACCTCACTGCTACCTCTGTCTCCCAGGTTCAAGTGATTCTCCTGCCTCAGCCTCCTGAGTAGCTGGCATTACAGTTGCCCTCCACCATGCCTGGCTAATTTTTTTGTATATTCAGTAGAGATGGGGTTTCACCATGTTGGCCAGGCTGGTCTCGAACTCTTAACCTCAGGTTATCCACCCACCTAGGCCTCCCAAAGTGCTGGGATTGCAGGCATGAGCCACCGAGCCCGGCCTGTCCTTTCATTTCTTATCAGCTGGGATTTCTCTTTTTTGCAAACTCATCTATACATGTAAAAGGATGTTTGCTATATCTTATAGTACATTTCTAGATTGTTTGCCGAGCATTTCTGTTTTTCTTCCACATTCCAAGAACGAGAAGTCTTCAGCACTCATTTATTTTCATTTATGTTCTGTAGCTTAATTCTAAAAACCACATTGTCATCTCTGCATCCTAGTGAAGTAAAATGAAAGTCATGTGTACTCTAGAGAAAAAAATAAACTGGCTTATGGACAAACAGCAACAACAACAACAACGAATAAGAAAAATAACAAAATAATGTCCATGGGAAGGCTTTATACTTCCTCTTTCTAGGTGTATTTGAGAGAGATTATATGTGATTGACATTACTATGCATTTTGTGTTTCAGCCATAGCGCCATTCAGAGAGCAGCTGCCACTCACAAGCTGGTAGCCTCCCAGACTGCAAAGTGAGGAGGATGAAAGAAATACTATTTTAACTGAGGCAGTATGGAGAGGGAATTTATGCCAATGTATAAGATTTAGTGCATACAGAGGAACCCAGGGACAGACAGGATACTGGCATGTCTGAAACTCCTATATCCTTATCTAAAAAAATAGTTGACAGTATGTTGTATGCATAGCACATTAAGGTTACCTAGGAATTTTCATTGTTTATTTGCAGTAGACAGTAGGCATATTTCCTAACAAATATGTTCTGTAGTGCTGAGCTCCATACACACTTTGCAGCAATTTTACATATCTTTTATTGCGGGTATTCCATATTCAATGGAGTGCTCAGAAAGAGAAATTTAATACTTAGAAATCATTTCTAAAATGCACAGAGTATGACACATCAGTTAAATTCAATTTTAGAAGAACAATAGGAAATAAATATGTAATTTAACTGCATATTTGCGTATTTATTTACGTTTAAACACATTAGGTTACATCATCTGGCTTTCATTTTACTCCTCCCCACCTCACTACTCTCTCCCTCTCCTTTCCTCTTTCTCTGTCTCTCAGCCCTGTATCCTCCAATACCAAAATCTCACCAGAGGTAAGGTGATCAAATTGACCAGTGATAAAATTCCAGAGAAGGTGTGCTGTAATTCAAATAGATATTAGGGGGCTGCTTAATCGTCTTTTTCACTGCCTAACTTAGTCTTAATATGTGATTTAGGTGTCAAAGAAAATTTACAGTTGTAACATAATACATTTTTATCCATTTTTATGTTGGTAATAAACATCAAATAAAAATAAATTTTAAAAATATTTTCCTAATTTCTCAATCTTTACTCCTCTGCAACTCTTTATTCATCTTGAAATTTCTGCTGCATGCATGTGTTGCTTGGTCAATATTTTATAAAGATTAGCATTTAAAACAGCATGTATGACATAATCTGAACTGCCTCAGCAGGACACTGGCACTGTGACATCTTAGTGTTGGCGAAGCGTCTTTCTCCTAACAGGGCACAGCTTTACCTGCTGTGAGGGTTCTGGGCTTCGTGGTTTTCCTTTGACTCGGCAATATTCAAGGACTAGTTACCCACCATTGAAAAAGAAACACCCAGTCCACTCTCTCCGGTGCTCTTCTGTCTGGAAAAGGGCCTTTCGCCCGTGATCCCTGGTAACTAGTTGTTTACACAGTAGTGTGCCTATTTAGTGCACTCATCTGTCATCAAAGATGAAAAAACCAGCATTAAAATGACTAGCAGAGTTGAAGACTAGTGGTCCAGATGAGCAGAGCTAGCAGAAAAGAGGTCCTAGTGTAAAAAGAAATTTAATTTTAAAGTGTGTCTTTAAATACCTATGACAGCTTGACCCAATTATCGCACAAACCAAGGAAACAAACAATTGTATACATGTTTGTGAGGCAAAGTGTTGGGAAATGTATTTCTTTTTCTTTTTGGTATGAAATATTTGTAAAAAAAATAATTGAAATGTCACTATTTTCAGATCAGTCTTGCTTTCTTTCCATGTTTGAACTGGAAACCAAGACATTGAGCTTGCATTTCAGCTCTGTAATTAAAGAGCTGTATGACCTTGGGCCTGTCATTCTGTCTTTTGAGCTCTTAGATTCCTAATCTATAAAACAAAGGATTGGATCAAATGGTTTCAAAAACCCCTCCAGGTCTAAAATCATTTTATGTTGTGGAATAGTAAGTTGTTCAGTTGTCTAGGGCCCTAGCAAAATAAAATCTTATTTTTAAAGTATTTTCTTTTTCAAACTAATTAAAAAGAGGCAGTTTATTTAATGGCCTAAATCAGTGCTTTAAAAGCATTAATGTTCAGTTGAATCATCTGAGATTTGATGATGATGCAGATGGTGATTCAGCAAGTCTGGGGTGGGGCCTGAGAGCCTACATTTCTTTCAAGTTCCCAGGAGATGCTGACGCTGCAGGTTTAAGTAACACATTTTGATTAGCAAGGACCTAACTAACTGTGGGGATTCCCGTAGAGAGATGGTCACACAGGTAGTCCCTCTGGAACATACAGACGTGATTATGATCACCCAATCAATGTTTTATTTTAAAGATAAGATTTAAATGTTTTTCTCCAGCTAACATCAAATACAAGTAAACCTTCAGAATATTTTTAATTAACTTTTTCAATACTTTATTTGCATTTAAAATGAAATAAATTTAGTTGTGTTACTTTTTATATAATTTAGTGATTTTTTTTAATTGACTGTTTTGGTCTCCTGTCAGTGAAAATATGATGCTTTGTCTCAACTTGCATCTTCTCTCACTCCACAAAAGGACCTCAGGATGCTAAGCTCACTCTTTAGAAAGTCATCATAATGATGCAGCTGGGAATAATCGCTGTATTTAAAAAAACCTGTACATACAGGTGCTGTGGGATTTATTTTCAAGTTCCATTAACATTTCTCCTTCCACTCAGTCTAATTTATGTCAGGTCCTGAACCTATGAATCTCATATTAATTTTGACAGCTGGTCTCTGCCTCAAAGCCAAAGAGCTGGAAGATGTTTTATTCACTCCATCCCTTGCCCCCCTACCTCCACCCCGCCCACACACCGGCTTCACTCTGCTATAATCAAAGTCAAAATGTAAAGACAACATGTTGTTAAGTCAGTTAATTAACATATTGCTTCTGGGATGAAGTTTTTTGTTTTCAATTTGGTAATTATGCTCTATTCTTGAAGATAAAAATCTCTTCTGCACACTAACAACTAACATTACAGAACCTTTCTTGTAATTACCACAGTGATTTTAACTATGTTAAGTACTTCCTAGACTCAGGCTCTTGTCAGTAGGGATCTGGGTCCCTACAAATACTAAGTCTCATTTATTCCACAAATTAGATTCTCTTTCTAATGAAGAGCTGAGAGTTTATGCCAATTTAAGTTCTAGAATATTGTATTTTCATTGTTGTTGTTGTTATTCTGATGGTGGAATAGATCCCAGAGGCTCTAACGGAGCTGGAGAGGAGAACTGGGTTCTTGCACTAGAGAGAAGTTGTGAAACAAAAGAATCAGCTGAGAAACTTTTCTGAAATGCAATTCTCAGTTGTTATTTATTCTGTGTCAAGATCTTCATGGCCCGCATTATGATGCATGAGGTCTGAGTAAGTTCTCCAAAACTCAGAATTTAACAAATATCATATGTGATTCTAAGGCAGGTGTGTATGGACCATATTTTGATAATAATTTCACTTGTACCTTCAGTCTTGAAACATTGAATATGAAAACCAACATCTGAAAATATGGGTGTTTAGAGTAATAGAGATTCTTAGTTATGTAGACTACTGCAACTTATAGTCAAACTTCAAATATAAATAAATTTAATACAAGTCCGTGTTTATCATGTAGCTGGACACATACCTACCATTCCTTCAAAAGATGAGAATGACGCCAGCATTGTGTGTTGAGTTGAATTATTGAATGCAAAGCATAGAAAGACCTGTAAATAAATGTTTTTGAAATTGAAGCTGTCACCTGTATTCAAAATAGATTTTTGACTCAATTTTTTCTAGATACTTAAAGATCATCCTTCAGATATTGCCTACACACACACGCACGCGCCCACACACGCAGAGAGAGAGAGAGACTCTGTATACCCACTATAAGAATGTACTACAGGTATATTAAAATGACATATTTTTTTCATCTACATTAGAATTAAAGTTACTCAGAGGGAAAACATTGAGTACCTTACACAGACCAGAAAATTTATTGGCGACTTTATGATAATTTATGAACTAGGAAAGGTAGACCAGGTACTTTTACTAGTGTCACAAATCACAGAATATAAATGGAAAAAACCAAACAACCGAAAAGCATTTTTTGTTTTGGTAAAAAGCTTGGAACTGCTAACCTAGTTTCACCGCTTCATTGTAGACATTAGGAAAATAAGGTGTATTGATAAATGACTTTCTAGTTGATGGAGAGCCAGAACCAGAATTAAGCCTCTGAATTCCAGTCCGTGGTTTCCTACTTCAGTGTACAATTGGTGTCTCTTGTTGTTGAACAGTAAATACATCATAGAACTATATTTGTTTCAGTGCGCATTTCTTAAATGTAACTAAAAGTTTCTAAATGTTCCTAAAAGTGCTTGGAAAGAAATGGTATAAAATGTATGGGTATTATAAACACCAAGTTCATAATGATTATTCTGATTGGGAAGGACAGTGAACTAGGCATGTGAAATGACAAGGTTGTGCATGGCCTTCAACTCTGTTAGGAATATTTTATTTCTTTTTTTTATTATACTTTAAGTTTTAGGGTACATGTGCACAACGTGCAGGTTAGTTCCATATGTATACATATGCCATGTTGGTGTGCTGCACCCAGTAACTCGTCATTTAACATTAGATATAGGGACATGGATGAAGCTAGAAACCATCATTCTCAGCAAACTATTGCAAGGAATATTTTATTTCTTAACAGGGGTTCCTGTGCATTTTCTAAAAAATACTGTAAGTAATTTCTAAATAGATTTTTAAAAAGACATAGTGGGATGGCTGGGTCAAATGGTATTTCTAGTTCTAGATCCCTGAGGAATCGCCACACTGACTTCCACAATGGTTGAACTAGTTTACAGTCCCACCAACAGTGTCAAAGTGTTCCTATTTATCCACATCCTCTCCAGCACCTGTTGTTTCCTGACTTTTTAATGATGGCCATTCTAACTGGGGTGAGATGGTATCTCATTGTGGTTTTGATTTGCATTTCTCTGATGGCCAGTGAGGATGAGCATTTTTTCATGTGTTTTTTTGGCTGCACAAATATCTTCTTTTGAGAAGTGTCTGTTCATGTCCTTTGCCCACTTTTTGATGGGGTTATTTTTTTCTTGTAAATTTGTTTGAGTTCATTGTAGATTCTGGATATTAGCCCTTTGTCAGATGAGTAGATTGCAAAAATTTTCTCCCATTTTGTAGGTTTCCTGTTCACTCTGATGGTAGTTTCTTTTGCTGTGCAGAAGCTCTTTAGTTTAATTAGATCCCATTTGTCAATTTTGGCTTTTGTTGCCATTGCTTTTGGTGTTTTAGACATGAAGTCCTCGCCCATGCCTATGTTCTGAATGGTATTGCTTAGGTTTTCTTCTAGGGTTTTTATGGTTTTAGGTCTAACATGTAAGTCTTTAATCCATCTTGAATTAATTTTTGTATAAGGTGTAAGGAAGGGATCCAGTTTCAGCTTTCTACATATGGCTAGCCAGTTTTCCCCTGGGTATATACCCAAAGGACTATAAATCATACTGCTATAAAGACACATGCACACGTATGTTTACTGCGGCACTATTCACAATAGCAAAGACTTGGAACCAACCCAAATATCCAACAACGATAGACTGGATTAAGAAAACGTGGCACATATACACCACGGAATACTACGCAGCCATAAAAAATGATGAGTTCATGTCCTTTGTAGGGACATGGATGAAACTGGAAAACATCATTCTCAGTAAACTATCTCAAGGACAAAAAACCAAACACTGCATGTTCTCACTCATAGGTAGGAATTGAACAATGAGAACACATGGACACAGGAAGGGGAACATCACATGCTGGGGACTGTTGTGGGGTGGGGGGAGCGGGGAGGGACAGCATTAGGAGATATACCTAATGCTAAATGACGAGTTAATGGGTGCAGCACAGCAACATGGCACATGGATATATATGTAACAAACCTGCACGTTGTGCACATGTACCCTAAAACTTAAAGTATAAAAAAAAAAAAAGACATAGTGTTCTGTGAATCTAAAATTGGTGTGAATTTTGATCTGTACAGTTAATGGGTCAAGACTTATTCTGATTACTTTTAGACATATTTGCTCTCCCTCCTTCCTCAATATGCGTTTGCATATTGTGTAAAAGATGTCATGTACTTCCAATTATAAAAACACACACAGACTGGGCACTGTGGCTTACATCTGTAATCGCAACACTTTGGTATGCTGAAGCAGGAAGATCACTTGAGGCCAGGAGTTGAGACCACTGGGGCAACATAGTAAGACCCTGATTCTACTAAAAATAAAAGTAAATAAAATAAAATAAAATAAAATAGATAAAAACACATACCATAATATTACCCTGTAAACTTCTCTCCTATGCCATATTTCCACTAGGGATTTATAATAATTAGAATACTATTTTCACCAACCACCTGTAAATTTACTCTACCATTCCAAACAGGGTTATTTACCCCAAAATATTATAGGGTAAACCGTCTCTCTTCTTAAAGAGACGACAGTAGGAAATAATATGACAATTTAAATAACAATGATGAGATTATAGACTAATGTATTAAATGAAGGTGCTATTAAATTTTTAAGAAAAAGAGTAGAAAATATAACAATATTGTAGTTGTTATTTTAAATCCAAGGGATAATAAAATATAAATTATTCTTTTTATTCTTGTTTTAATAAAATTTTATTCAACACACAAAAAATTATGAAATCAAGTACAACTGATTATTGTACCAATTTTGAGGAAGAAAAAAATTACATCACAGCAAAGGAAGTTATCTATCTTCTTGGGCGTTAGGTGTAGTGCCACCAATTGAAATTGGTGCCAAAATTATTTTCTGGCTACTGTAAGAATTTTAAATAAAGCCTTTTCATTGAAAATCATTCCTTCCTTCAATTATCCTAAATATAAAATAAATTATGTAAAAATATCTATTTATAGATTCTGAAGTCTCAAAAGAAATTCAGAAGAGATTACATATAACCTTCATTCTGTTTCTCTTTTAGCCATGATTTCTTCTTGAATCTCTGGGGATGAGGGTGCCTACTATGTTCTGCTGCAGTTTATTCTATTATTGGGTAGTGATAACTTAAAATGTTCTTCTTACATTGAGTTGAAATACTCCTCTTGTAATTTGTTCCTAGAGGTGTAATTCTGAAGTGTGATAACATTAAAAAAAATCCTACCACCTTTCTTTTAAAGACTTTCCTTTTGTAGGATAAACAAAATAGTATGAGCTCCTTCCAATATTCAAATTCAATTAAATGCTGGCTGAAATCATCCGCCGTTCTCTTGAAGGTGCTACATCTGTGTTTCTAAAGTAACAGGTCTAACTTGAGAGTTAAACTTATGCCCAGGCACGTGAATTTTAACAAGGTTTTGTATTTCAAGCAATAAAATGGTAAATAAATAAGTCAACCTAGGATGCAAGACTCTAACCCCTCCTGCTGCTCCATGCATCTCTGCTTGGCCTGTGCATGGAGAAGACTGTCCAGGTCTTCTTGCTTCTTGCTACTCTAACCAGATAATATGTGAGTTTTCAGTCCCATATGTGACCCCAGACCAGATCTGGTGAGTAAATGCTCGGCCTAATAGTGCTTAGGTTCATATGAGCAAATATTACCACCAACAAAAACAATAGGAATACCTGCAAATTGTTGCCAACTATGATTTAATTAAAACCTCTATTTGGGTATTTTACAGAATGTAAAACACATCACAAAATATTTTTGTGAACTTTCTACTTTGATATAATTGTAGAATTATATGTAGTTGTAATAAATAATATAAGGAGCACCTGTATACCCTTTAACTAGTTTCCACTGATGGTGATATCTTATATTACTATAGTACAATATCATAACCAGAGAATTCACATAGAGAGAATCCATTCATCTTATTCAGGTATCACTAGTTTAATTGTGTGCTTGCCTGTATTACCACAGTCAAAAAACAGAATAACTTCCATCAGGAGGATCCTTTATGCTACTCTTTTATAGCTGCAGCCAATTCAATTCTTCCTACCATTCCTAAACCTGACAACTACTAACCTATTCTCCATTTCTGTAATGTTGTCATTTCAATAATACTATATGACTAGAACCCTACAGTGTGTGTAATCTCTTGAGATTTTTTTCCCATTCACCATAAAGACCCATCCAGGTTGTTCTATGTGTCAATAGTTCTTTGTTTTTTTGTTTCTCTTTTTATTGCTGAGTAATATTCTATAGTGTGGATGTATCACACTTTGTTTAACCATTCATCCATTGGAGGACATCTGGGTTTAGCGTCAGGCTGTAATGCATTTTTTGTGCAGGTTTTTGTGTGAATATCAATTTTCATTTCTTCAGGTTAAATGACTAAGAGTGCAATCGCCAGGCCATATGACAAATGCTTGTTTAGTTTTTAAGAACCTGCCAAACTATTTTCCAGAGTGGCTATACTGTTTGACATTCCCATCAGCAATACACATCTGATGTAGCATGTAAAGGTGTCTTCGATTCCAAGAACACATTCCAAGAGCGTTTGACTACTAGCTTTGGTTATTACTGGCCTGTTATTTCAACCATCTCACCATTGGGATTAAAGTACCCTTCTAGGATTTTTTTTTTTCTTGTCATATCCATGGAATGGATAATGTGTTGTGCTGTCTAGACCCACTTCAGGGGTCAGGCTTTCATTCTGTCAGGTGCTGAAACTATTGTCTACTAACAGCTCACAAATACAATAACTCTTTCTATGATTTGCTCTGGACTGAAGAGAGCTGCCTCACTGAAGATTATACCCCACCCCCTGATGCAACCGTTAAAAACTGCTTGATGTGGGAGTACAATGACTTGGCCTTCCAGACTTACTCTGGGCCAGCTCAGCTCCAGAGCACTCCATGGGATCATCTGAGTTCTCTGTTACAATTACATCACAGTTCAATTCCTCCTTATGCTCAGTTTGGCTTTCCTCACTTCTGGGAGTTGATCTTTAGCACACACCCTCAAAAGTTCTGCTGCTTAAAAATTCATCTCCTTTTCTAAGGAAGCCAACCAATGACAGTTGATATTAGAGACCAGGGGTAGTACAAAGACAGATACTAAAGTGGAATTTGAGAGGTGCGTCACCTACGAGTTGGTAGGAGGAGGAATGATAACCCTGGCAAGATAGAGCAGTACAGTTGTCCAATGTTTCAGTGATAGAGGACTGCGGAAGTATATTGTTGGATGAAAAAGCTCTTCTGGTACAATATATCAGGTAATTGAGAGGTACAGGGAAGTAGTCAATAAAAGGATTATGGGATTGGTTGGCTGTTGCTGGGAGCTATTGATGCATTGGAGAAAGATAATGGAAGGCTAAATGTGATTAATCATTAAGAAGTTAAAAATCACAGGGTGCCCATGCCACCTTTTAAACTTATTTAATCAGAATAGATGAGCAAGATTTGGCAAAAAGTTTAGAGGTCTGGAAAAATACATGGACAACAGATGATAAGACATAAAACCTATAAAGATTCAGGTATCTGCCACATTAGAGGAACTACTAAGTGTTCAGAGGTTTAGAGCAGCAGTTGGCAAACTGTTTCTGCAAGTGGTCAGACCAATAGTTAAGATTTAAGGCTTTGCAGGCCAGACACTATCACAACTACTCAACTTTGCCGTTGAAGCACAAATATAGCCATACACAATTTGCAAATGAATGGGCTGTATGAAAATACAACTTTATTCACAATAAACAGGCAGTGGGCTAAATTCAGCCTGTGACCAGTAGTTTGTTGACCCTTGGTTTTGAGAGCAAAGTAAGGGACAAATTAATACGTTTTAAAAGTTCCACCACTAGGAAGGAAGCACAACCTCTTATAGTCCTCTTTTGGGTGAAGTTAGCATATTCCATACTTGGGAATACTGCTGTGGTCTATTTACCTTGTGAAATGGAAGGCTGTCATTTTTGAGTGAGGTTTACAGTAGGAAAAGGCTCTGTAGAAGTTCAGACTATAGTGTAAGCTCTCCCAGCAGCACAAGACATATCTACGGTGAACAAAACATGTCAAACGATCTTTAGAACATGCTCCAATAAGAAAATCAAAGCTAACACAGCTAGTTAGTGATGGAGTTGAGATTTATGTATAGATTTGCCTGGACTGTGAGAACAGACACTTAATATTTCCTATATTCCTTAAAACAACAAGCATAGTCTTGCACAGCATAGGAATCAAGTAAATATATATTCGACTGTGCCAATAGTTTTGCGGTTTAGGCAACTAGGGAGTATTTGTTAAGAATTGAATCCTCTTTGTGCCTGAGACACATTGGCAAAAAAGAACTTTTTGTTAAACACATTTAAAGAAGGACTCAGGTGATTTTTTTTTTTTTAATTTGAAATACACAGCTTCAGGATTAAAAAGATTCTAGTTTATGGGAAGAAGCTTCATTGGGAGTCACAGTTAACTTTAGGTTCGGAAATTATCAGTAAGAGTTTTCTTTTTACAGAGTCCACAGATGCATGGAGGTCTAACAACATATTCCTTGCCACAAGCAAAGAACTGATTCTTTGTTTTTCTCTTTCCTTATTAATAGAAGGATTATGCTGTGTTTTCAGTCTAGTTTATAAAAAGAAAACCATAAGGCTTGGCTACCAAGTAAGATCACATTTGTAAGAAGATCCTTATTAATATTTGGAGAGTGTTAAATACTCCTTAATGAGAAGCAAGACTGGGCAGACTTATTAAGATAGCTGCTGGTTCCAAGCCCATAGTACAGATCGAGAGGCAGAGCCAACTCTTGTTTCTGTTCCTCCTGGGATACCAGGAGTGTTCTAGCTGCCATTGGGGTAGAATTTGTATCAGAGAGGTCACAGGGCCTGCTGAATGAAGCTGAAGGAGGAAAAGATGTGTATTGACAATGCAAATATGACAACAGGAGTAGCTCTTATTAAGGCATATATGTCTGCAGGCAGCAGATGACAGTCAAATTTTATTACATTCAGAGTTTATATAACACATGGGTTGTAACCTTTGGCCTTGGGTTCCTGGGTGGAAAAAGATGAGAAAGTTAATATCTGTTGAGAGCATATTGTGTGCCAGGCACTGTGACCATAAACGTAATTATCATGCTTTATTTGCTGGTTAAGAAAACATAACTATCTTGCTTTATTTGCTGGTTAAGAAAAAAAAAAAAATTAAAGGCAACAGTTTCCTCCTCCTTTTAAGGCCGGCTAGTTAATTTAGTTTATTCAGTCCCTTCTCTTCACTACTAACAGGAAGTCAGTTATAGGTCATAAGTGTATGACAGTATTTTCCAGGTTTCTCTTAATAGATCAGATTTTATCTCATGTTCCCTGTGATTGTAATAAAATTTGACAATGTACTGAATATTTTATATTTGGACTAAAAATTGCATTGCCTGGATTTTCTCTTGCTGTTGGAAATGTCAAAAAATTCAGAAACTTGCTCATGTACTTTTGGATGGAATGCATTGTAGGAAGACACTGAAAAGTTTGTTGGAATGTCTGATCAGTCCTTATTTCCAGTGGTCCATATAGTTCTAATTCAATGTGGGACAATGTGGTCATTAGTGATGGGCCACACAGTTTCTGTACAAAGTAGCACTCAGTTTTTTCATTAAAATATTTTTTTAAATTTTAATTGTAGTGAAATAGTATTTTAAATATAACAGTAAAGCTTTGAAGGCATTAATTTAATGAACAGGAGAGTGCTTGGAACTATATACATCTACTGGGTCATGGCAAGGCCCATGGTAAGACAAATGGAGAGGTCAATCTAAAACCAGAGAGCAGCCGAGCTGAGGGTTCAGTATGCACAACCTGTGCCACTAGTCTGGGTAACAGTGGGGTAGCATGGTGCCTGAAAACAGGCCAAGGCTCAGGGTCACTTCTCCAGAGGTATGTAAAGTAGAAAGAGTACCTTTTAAAGAATAAGTATAGGTGAATATATTAAAGATTCAGATTAAATAAATATACACTCAAGTCATACCTTGTTTCGGTATTATGCCTGGTATTGGACTGGACACACACACACACGCACTCTCTCTCAATATATCCTCATATCAGCAAGGTGAAATGGACAGAGGTGATCCAACTTCATACCTCCTTGGAAATTGCTGAGGCTTCTTTCTGTATAAATGTCAATTAGATCAAGTTGATTAATAGTGTTGTTCATTTCAATTCTATCCTTGCAGATTGGCCTGATGATGGATTAATCAATTACTGGTAGAGATGTGTTGAAGTCTCCACCTATAATGGTGGATTTGTCTATTTCTCCTTGCAGTTCAATTAGTTTTTGTCTCACATATTATGATGCCCTGTTGTTGATACATATATATTAAGGGTTGTTATGTCTTCTTGAAGATTTGACACGTTTATCTTTATGCAATGCCCCACTTTATCCCTGAGAATATTTCTTTCTCTGAGGTCATCTTTGTCTGAAATAAATATATTTATTCCAGCTTTCTTTTAATTACTGTTAGCATGGTATATATTATGTATTTACTTTTGATCTATCTGTGTTTTTATATGTAAGGTGGGTTTCTTGTGGACAATATATAGTTGGGCCTGTTTCTCAATACACTCTGATGATCTCTTTCTTTTAATTGGTATATTTAGACAATATACATATAAAATCATTATTGGTTTAGTTGGATGGATAGTTGCCATGTTTATTACAATGGTTTTCTATTTTCTGCATTTTTTTTGTGTGTGACTTTTTAAAATCTTCCCCTCTTTTGCCTATTGTGACTTTGAGCATTTTACAAAGTTCTATTTTCTCTCTTGTTTTAGCATATCAATTATAATGCCTTAAAAGAGCTTTTAATAGTTGCTATTGGCTTTGAAATATACATTTCAGCTAATCCACTTTCAAGTAACACTGCATTCCTTCATGGGTAGCACAGGGACCTTGTAACAAAGTCCATGTGCTACCCAATTCTTCCTTTCTGTGCCTTATAACATGGCTGTCATTTATTTCACTTATCCAAATGCCATAAACATCCAATATACTGTTAATTTTCATACTCTGAATATGTATTTATTAGACCAATTAGAAATCAGAAAAATAAAATCTAAATTAACACAATTAGATTTAAAAATTACATTTTGAGCATTTCCTCTTGTAGAAAAATTGTTATGTTTAAATGCTGTGTCAGTACTGGGAAACCTTCTCCCTGAAGAACTTCCTTTAACATTTCTTGCAAGGCAGGTCTATGGGCAACAATTTTCTACAATTTTTCTTTTTCTTAGTCTTTATCTCCCTTACTTTTGAAGGATAATTTCGTCATACGTATAATTCTTGATTTTTTTTCTATCAACATTTCAAATATTTCATTGCAGTGTCATCTTTTTTACATGGTTTCCAACAAGAAGTCTACTGTAATTTGTGCCCTTTTTCCTCTATAAATAAGGCTTTTTATTTCACTCTGGCTTCTTTCAAGAATTTTCTCTTTCTGTTTTTCTCAATTCTGATATCGTATGCCTAAGTGTATACATATATACATATTTTGTATTTATCCTGCTTGTTGCTCATTGAGCTTCCTGAATCTGTGGTTTGGTGTTTATCATTAATTTTGGAAAATCCTCATTCATTATTATTTCACATATTTATTCCACACCATTCTCTGTCTTACCCTTCTGGTATTCCAATTATGTATGTCTTATGCCTTTTGAAATTGTCCCACAATTCTTGGATATTCTGTTTTGTTTTCTTTTTTTCTTTATTTATTTTTCTCTTTGCATTTCAACTTGGAAATTTTTTATTGACATATCTTCAGTCTCACTGACTCTTTTCTCAGTTGTTTCTGGTCTACCAATGAGCTCATCAAAGACATTCTTCATTTATGTTAATTTTTTAAATTCTTTTTTTTTTTTTTTTGGCATTTCCATCTCTCTGCTTACATTACCCATCTGCTTTTGTGTATTGTTTACTTTTTCTGTTAGAACCTTTCACTTATCAATTATAATTATTTTAAATTACCTAGCTGATAAATCCAATATCTACACCATATTTGAAGATGGTTCTGATACTTGGTTTATCTCTGCAGATAATGTGCTTTTCTTTCTTATAGAATGGTTTAAACCTTTTGTTGAAAGTTAGGCATAATGTATGATGTAGCAGAAGATGTAAATAGTTCTACGGTGTGAGATTATATGTTTACCTGGCTAGGAGCTGGCCCGTGTTTAATGTTTGCTGTAGCAGTAGATGCCAAAAGTTTCCATTTTCCCTATTGTTCTTGTTTTGTCTGTCTTTTTGGGGGGGTTTCTGGGGGTTCCCTAAAAGCTCTTTCCTAAATGGAGTCTGTGTCTTGAAGCTCTTTCAGTCATAATCCACTATTATTATATTGGAAACCTATTGACGTATTGTTAAACAATAAGGGAGTGAAAACATTCTATAATCTTTTGATTAAATCTCAGCCTTTTGGAGAGTCTTTGTCTCTGAACTATAATCTTCACAAGTGTTTCTTGGCTTTATTCCCCCCCTTTAGATGAGACAGAAAGGCAAAGGGGGCTGGAGGTGACCCTACCTTAGGTCATTTAGCACCCCAGTAAAGTCTTTTCTATTGGAGAGCAAGTCTTCACTATGAAGCACACTTTATAAATACTTCAAAATGGTTAGTTTCCCTCTTGCCTGGCCAGACCTGTCAGTGGATTTTTCTTGGCTCATTTTGAGAATCTTGTAGGGTTCCTAGAGATAAAACCCATGTAAATATGGCGGCTTCACTAATATTATGGCCACCAAGAGTTTCTCTCTCTCAAGTTAGTCTGCATTCATCCTCGAGGAATTCCTAAAAATTATCATCTAACCACTACTAGAAGTTCATGGGCCATTGGCTTTTGCTCCAGAAAAATAAATCTTGGCTGTGTCTCTCTTGATGTGCCTGTGTCTTCAGATTTTGTGGTGATGCCCTTTGACCTCAATTCTCTAATATATCCAACAAATATCATTGATTTTTAGTTTGTCTAGTTATTTCTTGTTATAAGGGTGGGAGAAAGGATTTCCAAACACTTTGTATGTCAGTGCTGAAACTAGAAGTCCAGAGTTATTTCTCTTGTTTTGAAATTAAACTCTAACCTTGCATCCCAGCTGCAGCCGTAGCTATGATACATGGTGGTATGTGTGTGAGGCACTGTGTTAGGAAACGTAATTCCAAAGCACAATATTATGAACTATCAGCGTGATCTGTGAATAAGTTACAAAACCTCTCTCTGAGCTTCAGTTTTCTATCTCTAAATCTACTAATATTTGCCTAGATTGGTTGTTGCTTTAGATAAATCTTAGTAAAATACCTTGTCTTTGGTTAAAAAAATAGAAACTCTAGAAAAGTATAAAATAATATTATCAAATATTTATTAACTCAGTGTTAAATTTGAAGTTCTGTGATAATTTTAATTTCTAAAAATTTAAAGAAGCCATTCTTAGTAATTTATATACCAAAGAATACTGGGCTTTGGAGTCCTAGATATCTAATAAGAAGATTATGGTATAAACCATGTTTTAAAACTGATGCTTGCAAGAGACATTCCCTTGCCATCTTCTGATTCTTACACATTTTGAATATAGGATAAAATATAGAGAAGATTTAATATATACAGGATAAACACATATAGGATAAAATATATTCAGGTGTTCAGGATATTTTCATCCTGAACAGTGGATAAAATATTGCTCAGGATTTAACAAAAAGGTAATTTCTCCTTTTGTAACATTTTACACTTATAATTAATACAACATATATAGTAAGATAGTTTTATCTAGGTATTACATGCCATGTCAAAGTTAATTATTGTGATTTTAACTATGGACTACTTTTAATCACTTAATGTTAATTATTCATTTTTAGTATTTTTACAAACTGTTTTTCTGTCTATCAAAAAGAAGATAACTCAAAATTTCTTTAATGGTGTTCTGTTCTCATCTTTTAGAAAGAGTCTTATCATGGCATCAGCTGTGATTCTAAATGCACTAAGGAAATGTGAATGATATTCAAAATTCTTGGAAAAATGTTTATAACACATCAAGTGAAAAACAGTACATTTTTGTCTTCATAAATACAAGGTCCACAACTTGCATACAATTTCTCCAATGTTATTTAGGACAAATGACTTGCCTTCTACTAATGATATAAAAGAAAATAAAACCAAATTCCTAATTTGAAGAGGAGTGCACCTAATATAGAGAAATATGCATAATTTAATCATATATTTGATATGTTCTGTTCTCTCTCTATATCTATCTATATATATATATATGAATGCTGTTTGAAAATAATTTACACAAAGAGGATTAAAGTGAAGTAAGGGAAGCTTCACAAGGGAGAAAATTTGTCTTAAAGAACAATGTTAGTTGCAAAGATTGAGAAAATAAAGATGGTAACTTCAGGTACCATCAATACAACTGGTATTAGCTGGTGTGGAAGAAAAGTAGGGTAGTGGTAGGTAAAGCTGTAAAAATAGGCAGATTCCAACTAATAAACAGCTTTATATGCTGTATGGATAAATTCTATCATAGTATATCGTCAAATGTTTAAAACAGGAGTTTAGGAAAAAGTGGTGGATATGGTTCAATACAGTTTTTGGAATTACTTTTCTTTTTGGGATTTATTTTTTCTTCTAACCCAGTGGACTGTTGCCTTGTTTTATTTTTAAGGGTTTATTTATTTTTTAAAAAAAGAGGTAGAAGTTAATAATAAACAATATCTATATTTTGAGATGTTTTAAAATAGGAAGGAAATACAAAAGAGGTTATGGAGTGTCTTTCCCTGAGAAATCTGAGACTAAGAGAATCTTCTCTGTTAGAGAAACTTTAAGGAAAGCTGTCTAGAGATAGATTAATGAATGTTGCTAGTGAATGACCTTACTGGGTCCTCCAACCAAATGTTTCAGTAATTCTGTGATTTTCAGAGTTGCAAACAAGCTTTGCCAGTTCATGATAAAATTTGTAAAGCAGCTTACGGTTTGCAAGGATTAGTGGGGCTCTGTGCATCCACGGATTAGCCTTTATGTTTAATGTGCTTGCCCTCACAGACAGAAATCACGCTGCTCCTTCAGCTTCAATAGGCTATGCACCGTCAATTATTTTTCCAGGCCTGGCAATACTGAATTCTTTATTGTGGTCAAGGTCATACACCTTGTTGCTAGCTGGAAAATGCAGAAAAAGGTGATTTTGTTTACCTTCTAAGAGATGATTAGGAGGAAGATCATAAAGGCACAGAATCTCTGAATGGGAAACTTTCTTAGGGTTACTTAATTAGATCTTTAGTTGGATTCAGAATCTGTTCAGGGTCTCATCTGATCACATCCTTGAAAAGATGAGATAGCATTGAAATTTCTTATGGGGAATGCCTGAGGACAATCTTTGTGCTTGCTCAAATGTACTGGAGTGTTATTTCAGGTCGAACAAGGGTTTAGATGCTCCCCAAAAAGGAAAACAGAAAACAAAAGGGGGAAGAAATTCTAAAAGGAAAAAGCTATGGAACAGAAAAACAAAAAATAAATAAAGATAATGCATGTTCAATTACTAACCCTCAAGGGCACTAATATCAAAGAGTGTCCTATACCTAACAGAGGTATGCATATTCATGGAATAAAAATGCATTCAAAAATCACTCAAATTTTTCCATAGATACCCTTGTGGAGGTTCCATATAGGCAGAGCTTTGATACCAAGTTCAGGTCTCCAATCACCTTTAAAAATCTGACAGAGAGGGAAAGGAGCCTTGTTACTCACACATTTAAACGATTAGTATGTCTGTAAAGCAAAAATTTTAATCCACATTTATTAGGTAGCCCCAAATTTGTTTTTCACATCTTACTGCTAACATGTATTGGTTTCATATACATAAAACTGTAGGTGTCAGATGAGTCAAAATAGCCATTCTTGCGAGGCTGTAGTGTGAAATGTTGATTCCCAGGGAAGCACTGTCTGGTAATTAACCATAATTGTTGATATAGCAATCTCTCCCTATCCATGTTAAAATGGCTCATGAACTTCCCACAAGAATCTGTAATGATTTGTGTAACTTGTTGTCGTTGATATCCTATTGCTCCAGTTCTTCCCCTGTTCATTTTATTCTTCAATCTGAAGAGGCTGTCGGGGCCTAAGACCCAAGTACCATTCAGCTGAATGCAAACTGTATAAATTCCAATCGTATAATATTGTAATATTTATTTTTACTTCCAACTGATAAATGGTTGCAGATCATATTCCTAAGTTTTTATAGCTCTAAAATTTAAATACACTGTAAGGATTTTTAAAGACTTACAGTACTCTGTATCCTCCAGCCTTTGTCATGCAGATTGGATCTTGTATGTAGCCCCTTTATACACATATCCTCACAGAGATGTTGAATTTTGGACTTTAGAAAGACCTTGCTTTTCTTATTGATTTGAGTGAATGTTTGATACTCTAAATACAATGTTTCTTCGTATTTTCAGTAATACATGTTTTAAAACATTTATCTAGTTTACTTTTCTTTCTTGTTTTGAGAATTAAGACAAATGTTCTCTATTATATTTCCACCTTGTTTTTCCTTACATTCCATTTGGATGGTTGAAATGCATGGCTTGACCCATATTCTGCTACAAAATGACCAGAATATTATCAGTAGAATTTTCATAAAAAAGAAAAATTTAGGTAGTGAACCAATTGCAAAGCAAAATTTGGGTGCAGAATAGTGGTATACTTGAGCCTTTCTGTGCTATATAAAGGACTCTCCTAGCACTGATAATAAGGGAAGTTGTAAAGTCATTCACTACCTCCCACTATTAATAAATGCCAGCAAGACAACAAGAACGAAAGTTGGCTGACTTGATTAAAAGGGACAGTGATCTTTGGAGAGAGAACTCAGACATGGAGATGGAATTCAGGGGTGTCAGTCTCCAGATTGTTTGTTTTTTTTTCCTGCTGTTTTGTCCTAGAAAGTCTATGATGACTGGAAAAATTTCCAAATCTTAAATCTGTAGACCTTGAATTCTTTGGATTCTGAAAAAAATATTAAGAAAAATTAGAACTAGGGAACTATGGAACTTCACTTTGTATAGCTTTTGAGTGCTTATAATTATTAAAATCAAACAGCTCTACTCTACCTTTCATGTGAAAAATGTGTGCCAGTAGTTTGAGAAAGTTTTATATAATTTGCCTGATAAGCTTACTTCTTTCCCTTAAATAACTTTTTCTATGGCACTCTTTGGATATGAATTATTTTGACCTCCACAGAACTCACTTCAGTTTGCAGAACTGTGTTTGGGGGATCTGTATGCAAGGATTTGTCAAGGTAACTGCAGAGGGAGGAGGCTCTATTGCCAGAAGCTGATTCATTAATTTGCAGACAGATTCATGGTTTGTGAATCAACAGAGGAGAATTCTCTTGGCTAGAAATGAAAGAGATTGTAATAGGTTCAGTGACAGGCATCTGTTATGTCTGCCAGGGAACTGTACAGTTCAGTCAGTCTTCAGTGATTTCATCCTTCTTATAGTTCTAGAGTTGAATACAGACGTTATTTAAATTGAGTTGAGCCAGAAGAGGTTTTTTTTAAACAATAATTGTGACCTTATCATTTTCTATCAGTAGTGTCATCTTACTAGTGTGGTACTGATGTTCTAATAGTTAATGTATGTTGTATCTATATGACTACTTTCCTAGCTAAGTCAGTTATATGTTAGTTACAAATGATAGCTATATCAGATGGATTGTTTGACAGTAAGAAACAGAAACCTACCGGACCTAACTTAGACTAAAAAAAAAATGTATTAGTAATGTGGTAGGCAGCTTTTAAAGAATCAAACAAAAGAAAATGAATTACCAATCCTCAAAAAAAAAAAAAAAGAAAAAGAAAAACAAAGTAGTTCTTTAAATCAGCTGATTGATCCAGCTTTGTCAGGTGGTCTTCTCCCCAGACTAGGAGGGGGTGCGTTTGTTGATGTTGCCACCAAGATCACACTCACTGTTGCACAGGTAGCTTCCTAAATGAATATTGAGGTGCTTTTATCAAAAGAAAGAGGAATGGGTGCTGACAGTGTAAAACAACAGATACCCACTTATTAAACCTGTAACTGCAATTCTCAATGAGTGTCTATGAAGAGAGTTTAGCATTAATTTCAAGCTTCACATTCATTCCTTCATTCATTCAAGAAATATGTGGATGCCTCTTTTTGCCAGGTCTTATCCGTGAAAAGACAGATACAGTCCCAACTCTCAGCAGATATCTCTTATAGATATATCCTCTCTTTCCATTCCCTCTCTGGCTTTATTGAGGTACAACTGACAAATTAAAATTGTACATATTTAAGGTGTCCAACCGATATTTTTAGATACATATATATTCTGATATAAAGACCAAATCGAGCTAAGTAACATATCTATCACCTCATATAGTTACCACTTTCTTTCTTTCTTTTTTTAAAAAATCTTTTTGTGATAAGAATACTTAAGATCAACCTTCTTAGGAAATTCCAAGTACACAATACAGTATTGTTAACTATAGGCACATTACTGTACATTAGATCTCCAGAAACTATTCATCCTGCATAACTAAAAATTTGTATCTTTTGATCAATGTACCTCCGTTTTCCCCTCCCCCTAGACTCTAGGGATCTAGACCCCTATAATAATAGACCTCTATAAGTCTATTTTAGACTGGCTTATTTCACTTTTTATAATGTCTTCTAGGTTTATACATGTTGTCACAAATGGCACAATTTCCTTTAATTTTAAAGTTAAATAGTGTTCCATTGTTTATGTATGTGTGTGTATATAATCACATTTTCTTTATCCATTCATCTGTTAATGAACAACTAGGAATATATTGCTATTGTGAATAATGCTGAAATGAGCACAGGAGTGCAGATATCTCTTTGAAATAATGATTTAATTTCCTTTGGGTTTATATTCAGAAGTGAGATTGCTGGATTATAAAGTAGTTTTTTTTTTAAGAGACAGCATGTGGGTCTGTCCTCCAGGCTGGAGTGCAGATAACATGTATCTGTTTCATATACATAAAACTGTAGGTGTCAGATGAGTCAAAATAGCCATATTTTGTATATACAATCATAGCTCACTGTATAATCATAGCTCACTGTAACCTCAAATTCCTGGGCTCAAGCAGTCTTCCTGCCTCAGCCTCTCAAAGTGTTGAGATTACAGGCATGAGCCACCATGCCAACTAGTCGTTTTTTTAGTTTTTGTTTTTTTAGAAACCTCCTTATTGTTTTTCATAATGGCTATATCAATTCACATTCCCATCATCAGTGTACAAAGATTTCCTTTTCTCAACATTCTCACCCACACTTATTATTTTGATAATAGCTATTCTAACAAATGTGAAGCGATAGCTCATTGTGGTTTTAATTTGTATTTCCCTGATGATTAGTGATGTTGAACACTTTTTCATACATTTATTGGCCGTTTATATGTCTTCTTTAAGAAGTGTCTATTCAGGCCCTTTATCCATTTTTTAATCAGGTTGTTTTTTGTTGTTTTGTTTTTGCTATTGAGGTGCGTACATTCCTTATATATTTTGGATATTTTTTTTTTTGAGACGGAGTCTCGCTCTGTCGCCCAGGCTGGAGTGCAGTGGCACAATCTCGGCTCACTGCAAGCTCCGCCTCCCGGGTTCACACCATTCTCCTGACTCAGCCTCTCCGAGTAGATGGGACTACAGGCACCCGCCACCACGCCCGGCTAATTTTTTGTATTTTATTTTATTTTATTTTATTTTTTTTTTTTAGTAGAGACGGGGTTTCACCGTGGTCTCGATCTCCTGACCTCGTGATCCATCTGCCTCGGCCTCCCAAAGTGCTGGGATTACAAGCATGAGCCACCGCGCCTGGCCTATATATTTTGGATATTAACCCCTTATCTATGTTTGTCAATATTTTCTTTCATTCTGTAGGTTGCTTTTTTCACTGTATTGACTGTTTCCTTTGTCTGTGAAGAACCCTCTTAGTTAGATGCAATCCCTTTTGTCTGTTTTTGCTTTCGTTGCCTGTGTTTTTGTTGTCATATCCAAAAAAAATTGTTGCCCAACCCAATGTCAAGAAACTTTTTCCCTATGTTTATCTAGTTTTCCCTATGTTTACTTAACTTTTTCCCTAGTTTTGTGGATTCAGGTCTAGTGTTTAAGTCCCTTTAGTTGATTTTTGAATATAGTGTGAGATAATGGCCTAATTTATAAGATACCAAATTCAACAGCACATTAAAAGCATTACATAAAAAAAAGCATTACATAAAAAAAAGCATTACATAAAAAGACTGAGATTTATCTCTTACATGCAAAGATTCCTCAACAAATCAATTAACCACATTAACATGATGAAAGAAAACAAAACACATGATTGTCTCAATAGATGCAGAAAAACATTTCTCAAAACTCATTTTATTCAAAACATTCATTTATATGGAACTCTTAACAAAATAGGCATAAAAGGAACTTTTCCTCAACACAATAAAGTCCATATACTAAAATCCCACAGCTAACATCATAATATATAGGGGAAAATGTAAATATTTTCCTCTATGTCCTGGTAGAAGGCAAAGATACTCCCTTTTGCTATTTCCATCCAATATAGTACTGGATGTCCTACACAGAGCAATAAGACAAATAAATGAAATAAAAGGTATCCAAGTAAAGGAAAAGGAATGTAAGGAAGAAAGAAGTAAAACTATTGGCTTGCAAATGACATGATCATATACTTAGAAAACCTTATAGACTCAACAACAACAACAAAAACAACAACAACAACAGACAGAACTAAAGAATGAATTCACTAAAGTTGCAGGACACAAAATCAAAATATCAAAATCAGTCATGTTTCTATATAAAAACAATAAAGTATCTAGAAAGGAAATTATGATAATAATCCTACTCACAATAGCAGCAAAATGATAAAATACTTAGGAATAAACAGGGAGATGAAATTTATGTACTGAAAATGATAAAACATTGATTGTGTCTTCTACAGTGGAAGAACTAGACAAAAATGGAAAGACATTCTGTGTTTATGGATTGGAAAGATTGATATTGTTAAAATATTCATACTACTTTAATTGATTTACAGAATCAATGAAATTTCTATCAAAATCCCAATGGCATTCTTTACAGAAATATATATTTAGAAAAAATTCTCATAGAACCACAAATTCCAAGTAACCAAAACAATCTTGAACAGAAAGAACAAAGCTTGAGGACTCACATTTATTAATTTTAAGATATACTAAAGAGCTATTGTAATCAAAACAGTATGGCACTGGCATTAAAAAAGATGTGTAGACCAATGGAACAGAAAAGAGAACCAAGAAATAAATCCACACGTCTACAATCAACTCATCTTCCACAAAGTTGCCAAGAGCACAGAATGGATAAAAAGATGTTTTTTTCAGTATGGTATTGGGAAAACCAGATATTGGCGTGCAGAGATAGAGTGTCTCTTTACCAAATACTGTCACTGACTACCATCAAATAAAATATTATTAGGTGGAATCAACATAAAATGTTTCTGATGTCACCTTTATTTTCAATTAATTTTAATTAGTAGATAGTGGGTAACCACAAAAGTAATGACATAAATACAACTGTCTTGAATATTAATCTGTTGGTGGTCTGAAGAATAAACTCTTAGGGAGCATGACAGAGGAGGCTAAAATGCCAAGTAATTAACAGAAGATTATCACCTGCTTTCATTCTGATAGAGTCCAGAGAAAATATCACAATAATAAGTTTAAAATATTAATACTTAGAGCTTAAGTGATTTATATGCATAAATTTATCCATTCCCATAATTATTTATATTTCCCATATTTATTCAACTGTACAAGGGAGGTAATAGATAAGGTAATTGAGGTAGAAAAAGATTTGCCTTAAATTTCTTATTGAGTGAATGGAGGAGGTAAGATCAATATAGATTAACCTACCAGCACTTTGATTCTTTAACATTCCATAGCTATTTAACTGTTGGTAGGTTGAGAGAAGTGAAAGGATATATTATGAAGAAAGCAGAGATAGTAGGCAATAAATCTCACATTTTTGACTAGGACTAGCTATGGGGGATGATAGTTAGGTTTCCTTGTCTCAATTAAAGCTGGATATCAGCAGGGAATAATTCTTTCCTGAATCTTTGTGACACAAACAACTATTAATTTATCTTTTATCAATAAGTTAAAAAAATAAATTTATGAACATTAACCTAACTTTTAATAATAAAAAATCTATGATGGAAAATCAGATTAAGTAGCTCATATCTTCTGTCACATCTACTGATTAATTCTCAGGAGGAAGTATGCATATGAGTTTGAATTTTATTTCTTAATATTTGTTTTTGTGGGGAAATTTATGCAAACAATGGGATTCTCTGTACTGGTCCTTTTTGCCTTTAAATGTCTCAATTTAAAAATTTTGTTTGATTTTGAATTAATAATAATTTTCCTTATTTGGAATCTTATTACAAATTTATTTATCACATTTCCTATTTCCATTTTCCATTTCCCAGCAAGCCACACTTATTTTTCAACAGGGTAGGCAATAATCTATTAAACCACCTTTGTAAATATCAAACACTTGTGGTTCCCTAAGTAAAGTTGACCTTTTTTGAAATTGTTATTGACTGTGGCATCTAAGGAAGAAATACAGGAAGAATAAATGAAACATTTATAAAATAGAATTTTTATACATTCATAAATGTTATAAATATAATTACCCTTTAGTTCATAATGCTGCAATGAAAATGACAATATCATGTGTTCATCTGTTTTTCTAGTTTCTCCTCTGCAACAGGGAAAGAGTAAGAAATTGTGGATTTCATAGTAAGACAACAACAACAAAAACTCCACAACCACCAATCTTTTCCCACAGTGTTAATATTGATTGGCTACTTGCATAACCATTTTTTCTACCAACACAAAAAAAATTAATTTCTCCTATTCTATTGCAAAATATAAGAAAAAAAAGTTGTGAAGGTTTTTTTTGTTTTGTTTTTGTTTTTTTTTTTTTGGTATTTGCCAATCAATACAGAGAGGCAATATGCAAAAAAAAACCATTATCTTTGAGTGGAGATGAGAAGAGACTTTATGTTGCAGGACTTAGATAATAGACTAAAAGGAAGGAAGGCTCAGTATTGAAGAAACTGGGGCTATGGGATGGGAGAATGAAATGATCTTTGCTTATTTGATTTATAATATTAGGTTCAATGGCTGCACCTTTATGGTGCTACAAGTCTTTGCTTAGAATATATTTGTAAACAATGATGCCTTTGTTTCATTGAAGTCTCACACTGAAATCTTACTTGCTATGGTTTGAATATGTCCCCTAAATTTAACGTGTTAGAAACTATTCCTACTCATCTGACAAAGGGCTAATATCCAGAATCTACAATGAACTCAAACAAATTTACAAGAAAAAAACAACCCCATCAAAAAGTGGGCGAAGGACATGAACAGACACTTCTCAAAAGAAGACATTTATGCAGCCAAAAAACACATGAAAAAATGCTCATCGTCACTGGCCATCAGAGAAATGCAAATCAAAACCACAATGAGATACCATCTCACACCAGTTAGAATGGCCATCATTAAAAAGTCAGGAAACAACAGGTGCTGGAGAGGATGTGGAGAAATAGGAACACTTTTACACTGTTGGTGGGACTGTAAACTAGTTCAATCATTGTGGAAGTCAGTGTGGCGATTCCTCAGTGATCTAGAACTAGAAATAACATTTGACCCAGCCATCCCATTACTGGGTATATACCCAAAGGACTATAAATCATGCTGCTATAAAGACACATGCACACGTATGTTTATTGCGGCACTATTCACAATAGCAAAGACTTGGAACCAACCCAAATGTCCAACAACGATAGACTGGATTAAGAAAATGTGGCACATATACATCATAGAATACTATGCAGCCATAAAAAATGATGAGTTCATGTCCTTTGTAGGGACATGGATGAAACTGGAAAACATCATTCTCAGTAAACTATCGCAAGGACAAAAAACCAAACACCACATGTTCTCACTCATAGGTGGGAATTGAACAAGGAGAACTCATGGACACAGGAAGGGGAACATCACACTCCGGGGACTGTTGTGGGTTTGGGGGAGGGGGGAGGGACAGCATTAGGAGATATACCTAATGCTAAATGACGAGTTAATGGGTGCAGCAAACCAACACGGCACATGGATACATATGTAACAAACCTGCACATTGTGCACATGTACCCTAAAACCTAAAGTATAATAATAATAAAAAAAAAAAAGAAAGAAACTATTCCTTAATTCATGTGTTGATTGGAGATGAGGCTTTGGGAGGCAATTTGGATTAGATTAGATCATCACGGTGGGGCCCCCATGATGGGACTTGTGGCTTTATAAGAAGAGGAAGAGGGACCTAAGCTGGCATGTCCTTGCCCTCTTGCCATGTGATGCCCTCTGTCATGTTAGGACAGTACAAAAGCCCTTTCCAGAACCTGCTTCCATGCCCTGAGACTTCTCAGTCTTTGGAACTATGATACAAATAAATTTCTTTTCTTTATACACTACTCAGACTGTTATGCTGTCATAGCAATAGAAAGCAGACGAAGACACCACAAAACTCTTCTGACCTTGAGAAACCAAATATTAGTGAGAACTAAGCTTTTTTTTTTTTTTTTTTTTGTATTTTTAGTAGAGATGGGGTTTCACTGTGGTCTCAATCTCCTGACCTCGTGATCCACCCGCCTCAGCCTCCCAAAGTGCTGGGATTACAGGCGTGAGCCACCATGCCCAGTCGAACTAAGCATGTTTTTATAAACTAATGGAATCTGAAACCAAGAATCTGAAACCACATTCATAGAAACTCAACAATTCTAAGTACCTCCTACTGACTAAATGAAGGGAAATGCATGGAACTACATTTACAGGCTGTGTAGACTGTGTAAGCACACAAGTCAAAAGTGTGCAGGATAAATAATCTTTGTCAAAGCCGGAGAAAAGACCTAGGTCCTCCAACTCATCTTTTCCCCCACAATTGATATTTCTTTTTATTTCCCATTTTCAGGCCACTTTCCCAGATAAAAAGACATAATTAAGTTTGACAAGAAAGCATTCTTTTTGTATAAAGAGAAATGTTTTAATACTTTCACACATTTCTACTTTATTCCTTGATAATTCAGGATGTTGACACACAAAAGTGTGACTAGAGAAGGATAACCAGTATGATAAAGAATTAGCCAATCATCATCATGTATAGAAAATATACAAAAGGACAGAGAGTGAGTGGTTTAAAGAAGGGAGTATATTAAAAGCTATCTATGATCACTAGGCTGTCCTTAGAAAGATGAAAAATGCTTATGTTGGGTAATATCAGAAGATAAAACTATTCTAGGGACATGCAGTTTACAGCATAATTTATTTCACTTCAATATAAAGGATATATATATATATATATACACACACACACACACACAAATTGTGCTGTTATTGGGCCTCATATTCATTTATTATTCATTAAGTAACATTTATTTACTGCTGGGCACAAAAATTAATAAAACATGGGCTCTACTGTGGTGAAATTATGCTCTATCCAGAGGAAAGGCACAGTATCATACATATAGTAGAGGGTGGTTAGGACTGTAATAGAGATAAGTACCAGATGATCCTTTGGCACTTCACAGGCAGTAAATGTCCTGATATCATGAACTTTGACTCATAATCTGTCCCACTACCTAGCTTTGTAAAAGAGAATGCTGAATATTTGAATTAAGTAATTAGATCCATCCATCAAAGAATAGACTACTTTGATGTATACTGTACATGTGTACTCCCTCCTAGGGAATATTCAAGAAGCAAGACATAGCCTAGTTTCAGATGCAGTGGAAGTCATTTCAATAGTGGTGAGTAGTTTGAAATAGAAGAATAACCAGTAAAAGCTCGCACAGCCTTAAGTTTTTGTGGGTCTGTCACTAAGATAGAAAAATAAAAATTCATTCTTCACTTTCTTACCATCCCAGTCTTAATAAATGTATTTCTTTGTGAAGAGCTCAGGAGATAATCTATTAATAGATTTTCATACTGTTAAAATTATGAGAACAATTTAAATGTTAAGTAGGTATTATAAAAATAATTGGATATTGATGAAGTCTAATTATCATATTTTATTATTAAATTGAAAACATTTTGTCTAAATAATGTAAAGCCTATAGGAAAATAAGGATTGAAAACCAAAGCAGCCAAGTGTTCCACTCACATTGACTATGTTTGTGAAAACTGCTTGTAAGATATGGTCTTCTTAAAATTCAAAATCCCAGACAGGGAAAGGTTAGAATAAGGAGGCTATTTAAGTGATTTATGCTGACAATGATCAATTAAGATATTAACAATATAGACCTTCTGGAACCTGCTTCATTGGGAAGTACACCGGTAAGACACAGCTCTTACTCTAAAGTAAATGCTTTGTTTGTGTTTAAGAGTGTCAGCTTGTAGGTTTATATGATGCACCCAAATTCTTCAGCAAGAGAGGGAGGGAGGGAGGGAGAGAGAGAGAGAGACAGAGGCAGACACAGACAGACAGAGAGATGGGGCTCAGGGAGGGTGGGCTTGAAACTGCACCTGCTCCTTGAAGAAAAGTTCCATTTATTTATACTGAATATGAAGTATTATGATGAATATTTACCAAAAGGAAGTATTTTATCAAAATTTAGAAGCTTAAGGATTGATAAAACCTTAAGAGTTTTGGACAAAGTATGGCTGGGAATGGTGGCTCGTGCCTATAATCCCAGCACCTTGGGAGGTGAAAGTGGGTGTGGATCGCTTGAGTCCAGGAATTCACACCAGCCTGAGCAACATGGAGAAACCCCGTCTCTGAAAAAGAAAAAAAATTTACAAAAACTACCCTGGCCTGGTGGTGCATGCCTGTAGTCCCAACTACTCAAGAGACTGAGGTGGGAGGATAGCTTGACCTCAGGAGGTGGAGGTGAAAGTGTTGATTGAGCTCAGGAGGCAGAAGTTGCAGAGGGCTGAGTTTACACCACTGCACTCCAGCCTGGGCAACACAGGCAGACTCTACTTTAACAATAGTAATAATAATAAATATGATGAAAAAATACTTTATTTTGTATAACTTTTCCAGTTTATATAATATTTACCAATGGTAATCTGTCATTAATTTTCATAACAATCTTGTGAGGTCTTGAAAAATATATCGTTATAGATGAGAAAATAAGGATCAGAGAATAGATCTGCCTAAAGGTACCTTATTAGAAATTGTGAGACTCAGAACTAAAGTCTAGGCCTCCTGGTTCCAAATTTTTTGTTCTTTAGTAGCCTATATAGATGAGAAGTTTACCTTGAAAATTACTTGTAAAGTAGGCAAATCATGATTAGAGTAATGGCTCTGTCTGAAAACATGTGTTTGGCATGACCTCATCCAGAGGACCATTACAGACAAACATTTCCCTTTCTGAAGACCATGGAAGCTAGTGGGAGAAAGTGAAAAAAATATAATGGCCTATGAGAAAAATCATAAGAGACACAATTTCACTAATCCTCAGATTCCTTCTTTATTTAACAAGTTTTTTCCTTTTTTGCGTAGTTTTTATTTTATACATTTTTACATAGTTAAGATCACGTCATAGTTATATATTATGTCTTTATTTGTTCACTTAAGTCATAATCAATTTTCAATGTCACTTAAATTCTTTGTAGGTAATATTTTTATTATATGTATAATATTTCACTTAATAAACATATATACAATATTACTTCAATGCTTTTCTACTGTTAGATATTTAGGTTGTTTTCAATTTGTGACTCTTTTAGATAACATTATGATGAAATTATTGCTACTGTTTTAAAAGTAGAATACTATTACCTATATTGTATTGTTTTGTTATATAAATCATTAACATTTATACAACATATATATTTTTATTTATATATGATTTATATGATTTATATCAATAGCAATAATTAGAATGGGCAGAAATTATGAATCTAATCTAGAGGTGCTCTAAGTGGTAAACTATAGATAGATAAAGGCAGAGAGAAAGAAAGATGTAAGAAAGAGAAAGAGAGAGAGGGAGAAAGAAAGAAAGGGAGAAAGGAAGGGAGAAAGAGAGAGAGAGAGAGAAATAAAGAAAGAAAAAGAAAGAAAAGAGAGATAAGACAGAAAGAAAAAAGAAAGAAAGAAGGAAAGAGATAAGACAGAAAGAAAGAGATAAGACAGAAAAAAAAGAAAGAAGGCAGGAAGGAAATAAAGAAAAGAAAGAAAGTGAAGGAAGAAAGAAAAAGAAAACAGTGTAAGCGAGGAAGCATAATGAAGGCATTCTGGGAAAATATATTTAGAAACCAGGGGATATATTTCCTTAGAGGATAAGAAGAATTACATGTAAAGCAAGAGCAAAAATTGTTAGGGATGGGTTAAATGGGTTGGTACATATTTATTATTTGGAGATGTTAGCATGAGGCAGTGGAAGTCTTCTTTAGAACTTGATTACTAGGGGAGTCTTAGAAAACTGGTTGTATTAGTCAGGGTCCAAACAGGAGACAGAAAACACAGCAGTAATTTGACAGAGGAGATTTCATATAAATAATTTTAATTAGGTATAAAGTTGCCAACAAATAAAGAATAATTCTAAGGTGTAGAAGAGGTGGAAACTGTAGAAGCTGCTGCCATCCTTATGGCCGAGAAAACAAAAGGAGCAAGGGAAGAAGGGTGCTATAGATCTTTAATTCACACTGCTCAGGAGAGAGTTCTGCTTCTCTGCTGCTGGTGTCTCTGAGCTCAGAGGTCAGGCCTCATGGGTTCTGGGACTCAGACCTCTGAGGAAGGGATGCTGCTGCTACAGGAACAACTGCTAACTATTATGAGGACACAGCTTTCTTGAGGTCCTGATCATGAGAACCATAAGGTCACAAAGAGCCCTCAGGAAAACACAAAAGCAAGTCCTGTCTTCTTCCAAGCATGCAGCCTCCCTGTAGCAACTTTTGTTGACTAGCTCTAATGGAAAGGCTGCCAAAGCACAATTTTGCAGTCCCAGGCTCAGCATTTCAAAATAGAGTATATAAGGGTGGGTTTGAAGTTGAGAAATATCTTAAAAACAGGCACTATTCATATGTTCTCACATGGATTAAATAAGAGGAAAATTGAAGGTAATACATTTATTTAGGATGAGCCACTCAGCCAAAACTCCTTCTTTACTTCTTGGATTTTGGAAATGGAAAAGCTTAAAACTAAAAAATTCCAAGTATCATCTTTTGATGCTTTTTAAAAAAGGGAGCTACATTAAAAATAACATATGGGTCAGAGTTCCTACTTTGCCACTAGATTATCTACTATGACCCTAAGTAAACTATTTCCTTCTCTTAGGCTCAGTTTACTCTCTAATCCAATGCATCTATGTCATTGTATCTAATAAAACTTTCGTGAGAATCAAAATGAGGTATCACACAAGTGCTTTGTAAATCACCAAATCATTGGTTTTCTTTCCAAATCCAGATAGTTTCTAATATGACAGGATGAACTTCTGTAATATCTCTTATATTTATTTTATATTTACTTATTATAAGCACTTTAGTTTACTTACATATTACATAAACCTTTCTGAGCAGACTTTAATCTCTGACTTTATTTTCTCTCCTATGTATATTTCAAACATTGATGGATTTTTGGATTCATCTTACATATTATTGATTGAAATGCATCACTATCTTATCCCCCTATTGCTCAGTAACTTCAGTCTACACTGCCCAAGTTGTGGTCACATACTCTTTCACAATTATTTTACATCTTATTACATCTTCATCTCTACCTACATTTGCTAATGTCTTTCTCCACAACATATTTTTGTATAATTGAAAATAGGCATATTCTCCTTTGACCTTCTACAACAGAAAAGTTTCTTCTGTGTGAGGACACGGTACATGCATGTTTGTATGGAAATCTCTTTATTTTATAGCATATTTTGTCATTTGTTGACAACATTCTCCATAAGAGGTGGTAAGCCTTCAGGGATTAGAGGCCATTTTTGTATCAGTGCCTCTTGCAGTACTTTGTAGGTCATAAACAGACAATAGACTTGTTGCATAATGTATTAGAGGAAGACTTCGCAGAACTTTGTGTTCAGTGTGGTACAAGGGATGAAGGAGACAAAGAAACCAAAGATGACTCATAGTTGTGAGCCTAGGAGTGTTGAGGACTTCATGTAATACATAAATTTGGAAAAGATGGATCAGAGAAAGGTCATGGACATTTGTAAACATGCTCAGATTTAGTTTTAGGAGAATGCTTAATTGAATTTTATTCAATTATTAAACTTTTTTAGAGATTAGGCAAAAGAACAATAAGCAATGTTATGGTTATAGATTTATACCTTAGAGGTTGAAATTTAAAACAAATAAGTAAGTGAATTTCTTAAAGCCTAAGAGAGTGCCATTCACAAAATAAAATTTATTAAACAGATACCATGTGCAAGGATACATTGGTGAATATAATGGTCAAAGTTCTTAACTTGCAAAGCTTGCAGATTTACTGCTGTAAATAAGTAGAGGCAAGATAAAAAAATAAAACCCTTAAGTTTGTGTTCTTTCATATTCAGTCATTCAACAAATATTTTTTGAGTGTCATTCATAAACTAGTTTTTGGGCTATATTCTTGGGGATATAGCAATAAATGTATCAGAGAGTTTACGGTCTTAGAAAAACAAGTAATATAAATTTGATGAGTGTTATGAGGTGCAATAGAGTAGTGTGCTTTGAGAACACTTGTCATGGGTACTCAACCTAGAGTAGGCTGTTAGGAAAGACCTCTTGGGAGAATGAGGCATAGGGATGAATCTGGTGGGAGAAGCGTATTTTGGCAGAGAACATAATGATTGAAGAACCAAAGGTGAGAAATAGTATATCAAGTTCAGGAGTGTAAACAGCACTAAATGAAAACATGGTAGGGATGCAGTGTAGTGTGTGTGAAAGGACTAGAGATACAGGTGTGCTCACATAATGGGGAACTCTGTAAATTATGTTACTAACTCAGAATTATATTTTAAGCATGTTGTTAAGCCACTTGTAGCTATGAATAATTGATAGAATAAATTGAACTCACAGAAGCTATCACCAAAATATGACTCTAATTTCCCCAATGACTACCTTTAACTGAATGATGTCTACTTTCCTTTCTTCTTTGACAACATTCTAGTAAGATCGCTCGCCCTCCATTTTAAAACTGCTTTATTGAGTTATAACTCAATTCAAAACTATATACAAATTTAAATTGTGCAATTTAATATATTTTGACATATGTACATGCCCATGAATCCATGATCACAACCAAGACAGTGCACACATGCATCACTCCTTGAAGTTTTCTCATCCACTGTGTCATCCTCCTTTTCTCACCCCCCTTACCCTACCCTAATCTCACCAGCCCTGATCTGCTTTCTGTCACTGTAAATTGGTTTTCATATTCCAGAATTGTGTGCAAGTGAAATAAAACACAATGTGCTCTTTCTGTTTGTCTTCGTTCACTTAGTATAATTATTTTGAGATCCACCCATGCCGTTGCATGTATCAATAGTTCATCCCTTTTTTATAGACCAGCAGTATTTCATTAAGTGTACAGCACTTTATCCATTCACCTGCTCGTGAAGATTCGCTTTTCCTCACACACTTGGGTTACCAGTGCTCAGCTGAAGACTTGAGGGACCTCTCTACAGCTATCTAGAACTCTCTGTTTGCTCAGCTCTTTCTTCTCCAGTATTCTGTCTAGAGAAAGCCAGAAAACTTGACATCCCTGGACCCTCCAGTCTGTCTTAAATTAGGGAAACCACTGGGCTTTTTTAGGTTCCTCTCCCTGCCTCTCCATAGGGATCTAGAACTCTCTCTTTGCTTAGCTCTTTCTTCTCCAGTACTCTCTCTAGAAAAAGTTACACACGATGACATCGCTGTACCCTACAGTCTGTCTTAATTTAGCAGGATGGCTGGGCTTTTTTCAGGTCCTTCTTCCTGCACAGTGACCTGTACACTCTCTATAGATTGTAAGCTGGGGGCTATCACAAATTACTTTATTTTTTCCCTCCTCAATCAGGAATCACTGTCTTGGGCTGCCTGATATCCAACATCTAAAATCTGTTGTTTCATATATTTTACCTGGTTTTGTTCATAGTTTCCATTGTAAGTGTAAATCCAGTCCCTGTTTCATCATCATGGCTAAAAGTGGAAGTTTCTTTTTGGTAATATTCAGTTATAGAAGTCTTATTTTTATAACTATGACTTATTTTAATGTATTAAAAATATAGTCGAGTCCAACCACAAAATGCCAGCCTCTTGTTCATTTCCATGCCTCACTCCTCTTTTAAATGGATGCCTCGCTCATGGCTCAGGGATCTGCAGTGGGAAAGAAGTCATAGTCTGTTTTCTCACTCTTCCTCTGGCTCTTTCAATCATCATAATCTCTCAAGCTGTGGACTCTTCCGAGGCTGGGGAAGGGGAATGGAAGCTAGAAGAAAGGCAGGTGGGCTTTAGATAATTTTTACTATTTTATTTGTACTCTTTGGTTTGATGCCGTTGATATTTGCAAAAGCTCTCTTATGAGCTGCATTTTTGGGTTCTTTGGAGGCCTCACAGAAACTGCCAAATGACAGTTTCCACACATCTAGGAAATAGACCTTCTGACAGGACGTTTGCAAGTGCTTCCTCCTCCAGCTGCTATGTGGATATGTAACCACATTCACCCTTGATATCTCTTTATCTCATCAGGCACCCTACTGAGATGAGTTCTCTTTAAAAGAGCTACTTTCCATGGCATCCATTTGGCCAATAGAAAATTCATCATGCTTACCACACCAAGTAGCAGGAAGGCAGGCTTGCCACGCTGTACCCTCCTTCCTTGCCCTAGTCTCCAGTACTGCTCCAGCTGGCCTCTAACCTCCAGAATCCTCCCATTAATATGCAGGTATGAGTTTCTAAATAATGCACACATACACCCTTCCTCTCCCTAAGGGGACGAATCTCAAGCTATCCCCAAATGTCTTCATATTTCTTTTTTTTTTTTTTTTTTTTTTTGAGACGGAGTCTCACTCTGTCGCCCAGGCTGGAGTGCAGTGGCGCGATCTCGGCTCACTGCAAGCTCCGCCTCCTGGGTTCACGCCATTCTCCTGCCTCAGCCTCCTGAGTAGCTGGGACTACAGGCACCCGCCACCACACCCGGCTAATTTTTTGTAGTTTTGGTAGAGACAGGGTTTCACTGTGTTAGCCAGGATGGTCTTGATCTCCTGACCTCGTGATCCTGCATATATATCTTAGTAATTTAGTAAACATTCAGGAGCAAAGTAAAATGGCAGTCCCTAATTTTTGCAAGCAACTCAATCTCCCAGATATTTTATTGTCCTTAGCATTTTCCTCACTTGGCTTGAGAGGTTGATGATACCCCTCTCTTATCTTTCCCTTAAGGAAGGGTAGGATTCATATTAAAGAATTTGTTAAAATTAAAACATATATTAGTCCCCCATTAAAATAGATATTTGAGTTTCTAATGGTTGTTTCATTCTCTTTGCTGTGTTTTAACAAGTCCTGCAGGAGTGTATCCAGAAACTTTCTTTAGAATGTGATGATATTGATTTATTCCCATCCAAAATTCAAGACATAAGGAATTTTGTCATTTAACATCCTGTTGAGACTGGATCAAATATTCCTTTTGGAATGATCACTATAGCTGCAGTGTGGGAAATAGAAGAAAGGGAGGACAAATAGGACATTATTTATTCCTTAATACTTTGTTCTTAGCTTTGTTGAGGTATGATTAACACATATAAATTGTATATATTTTAGGTGTACAACGTGATATTTTTGCTAAACATATATATTGTGGAACCACTACCACAATCGAGCTAACATATCCAACAACTTGCCTATTCATCTTTTGTGTGGTGGGTTGGGGGACAGAGGGGTGAGAATACTTGAGATCTACTTTCTTAGCAAATTTCGAATATAGGACACATTGCCATATTAACTATAGTCATCATGCTGTACATTAGATCTACAGACTATTTGTCTTATAACTGAAATTTGGTATTCTTTGGCCAATATCTCCTCTTTTCTCTCATATTTAAAAGACTATGGTTCATAATAATTCCAGGTATCAAGCTGGAGTTACTCCTGAAAGATATGGAGAACAGCTTTTTAAAAATTATTATTAAAAGCTTCAGAGACACTGCAACTGGGATCTAAAATCCTGGGGAGCCAGCAATAAGGGTGTTGAGGCTGCTACTGGTAGAGACAATGATTGGAGGTGGAGGTCTCCTTTAATTGTGTCTAAGACAAGGAGATTGATTCTATTTGTCTTGGTTCTCCTGTGGGTCAGAGTCCAGGTTCTCTAATTTTACATTTATGGGACCAAACCATTAACTCTTGCAGAAAGTATGAAAACCATCTCAAAAGGTATTTCTGGCCTACCAAGGAGGGTATGTTAGATCTAGAAAATTCCTCCTGTATTATTGAAACCAAATTTAAGAGAAGCCTTAAATGCTCTTCTTAGTACACATTTTTTACACCTCGGGGGAATAGATCATTTAGATTCATCTTGAGCAGTTCTTGGGGCACCGTTTGCCATGTTTGTCTCTTATTAAGCTCCATTTTTCTAAATCTTAGTTAAAAAGAGGGATACATTTAGATAAATCAAATTTCTGTTCAAATGCCATCTCCTCGGAAATATTTTTTCTATCAAAAGAGCAGCTGTCATTTGCTACCCCTTTATCCTACATTATTTTCCTTTATAGCTCATCTTATTACCTGACATTATTCTGTATATTTTTCTATTTATTTACTGTTTGTCTATCTCATTTAAATGTTAGTTTTATAAGGATAGAGACTTAGTGTGCTTTATGAGGATAGAGACTTAGTTGCTTCTGTATCTCCAGTGCTTAGAACAATGCCTGACATATAATAAATGTTCAGTAAATACTTGTTGAATTACTATGTTGAGTAGAAGACTGGACCTTTGTTGAAGTTCTCTCTCAGCACAGCATCATTTCCATTATTTCTTTGTAAGAATTTGATGCTGAGGATTTCCCTTCACAGTGTTATCTAACCCTTTTATACAGGAAACAGTCCCAGTACTTGGCATGACATTGCAGCTAGACATAGGATCCAAACATCTAAGGTGGCATTGTGGAAAGAGATAGTTTATCACAGGGACCCACGCCCAGGAAAACAAAGAGTCCAGTTATCCGAGTTGGTGTTCTCAAAACAGGAAGTGGCTCTTTTACTAGAGTTGGAACATATAAACCAGTCAAGATGGCTTGATTATGAGTCCCTTTAATACTGAGCCAAACTTTTATGTTGCTTTGGACTAAAGACTGGATTGTGAACTTCATTTGCACAAAACTAATCCTGAAGTGGAAGGTGAAGTAGCTCCACCTGAGGGAGAAGGGAAGATGAACTGTGAAGAAGGAATAGACACTTTGGGCTTTCATGTAACTGTGGCAACAGGAATCCCAGTCAGTTCACCATGTTGTTGAAATTGATGGTTACCAAAATGGTCAAAAAGGACTTGCTTCACTAAAGTGACCAGAAAATTTCAGTCAAAATTATCAACTGTGTAACACTTTTAAAACATAATAGAATGGCCATTTATATGACTACAAAAGTATTTATCTTTTAAAGTTCCAGGAAACATTTCTTTCTGGTGTTTAGGGTCCATCCAAAAATCAACGAGTGCTTAGCAGCAATACAGTTGGAATTAAAATCCCATTAAATCTCACTCTGTGAGTTTCCCTAATTAAAGTCTCACTCTACCTCTCAGTAAATACTTATTAGAGGAATCATTAGGTGAAGTCCCAAATTATTGTTTGAATATAAATACCAAATATGCTACAACAAGTATCCAAATGTTTCACGCGGTGTCATTAATATAACTGAATTAGTCTGGAAAATGTCATCAGAAATGTCTTCATTGTCAGGGAGGGTAGCAGGAGGGGCTGCTCCTCTCACCGATGATCATGAACTTGTTTTTCCTTGTTACCCTACATTTACTCTAATTCAAGCAAAATGGCATTCATTTTTGGAGAGTTATAAACAGGATTATCTCAAAGATACCTTTCAGTCTCAAATCCCTTGTACCTTTAATTGTGCTTTTCAGAGTTATCTGTTTTCCTCCTAGCACTATCAGAGTCCTGTGTGTGAACTGAGGTGAAGATTCTGGTCAGGCAGACACTTCAGTCCATTAGAGCAACTCTACTTTTATCTCTTTTTTTATACTGGGATTTGCAGTATATTTTCACTTGAAGACTGTTTCGTGTATAAAAGCAAAGCATTTTGGGGGCAAAGAAGATATGGTGGAACTGAGTACAGCCCAGTGAATCTCTAGATAGAAGACTTTTGTTGTTGTTATTCCAAAGGTCATTTAAATATGGTTAGATCTATCACCTCTATTATTGATTAACATTTAAATATATTTGTCATATCACTCAATTACCAATGCATAAGCACCACTTTTCTGAGGAAAGGAATATTGATGTATCACAGCCTGCTACTTAAGTGAGATAATTAATATATCTCTGGAATTATCTATGCATGGTAGACCTCGATGTTTGTCTGCAAAGCATAACTAAGTTCATTCCCAGGAATAAATTTCATATGTTTGAAAGACATATTAAAGAGACTAATTAGGTGGAAAAAGCTGCTTCTTCATATTAACACAATACATTTAATTATAGCAATGAGAATGCAAAGAAAATGGTATTTGAAGAGGGAATTTAAAAGGGTGAGGGAAATTCAGAATCCAGAATAATCACAACGTGAGCCCAAAAAAGGTAAATCTTTTCAGGAAGTTATAGTTTAACAATAATTTGATATGACACTTCTCTTTTTTTTTCTTGAGATGGAGTCTTGCTCTGTTGCCCAGGCTGGAGTGCAGTGGCGTGATCTTAGCTCACTGCAAACTCTGCCTCCCGGGTTCAAGCAATTCCCCTGCCTCAGCCTCCCGAGTAGCTGGGATTACAGACATGTGCTACCACACTCGGCTAATTTTTGTATTCTTAGTAGAGACAGGTTTCACCATGTTGGCCACACTGGTCTCGAACTCTTGACCTCGAGATCCACCCACCTTGGCCTCCCAAAGTGCTGGGATTACAGGCGTGAGCCGCTGTGCCCAGACCAAAACTTTTCAAATATAGTATTCAACTTGGCATTGTTATTAATCTTAGGTTCTGTAGCTTGGGAAGAATATGAATTGCAATGTGAGATACATATTTGGATAATGATAGAGCAATGATTATTATGGCAGGGAACATCTGATTTAAGAGAAACGTTGAGCAGTCTGAGTGAAAAGACAAAGAAGTTGGGTCCTGAGCTAAGCTTTACCAAACATTACTGACCATAGACAATTCACATTCCCTGTCAGGTTCCAGTTTTTCTATAATTTGAAGATGTTGAATTAGTGATCTTTAAAGTTATTTCAGTTACAGCATTATACAAATGAAAATAAAATAAAAAGCTTAGATTCAAAGCACATGTGGTATCCCAATGAATTGATTTCTGATAAAACCCACTTGAGTTAAAAAAAATGTGATTTTATAGCAGCCTGTGTGCAGGGGGCAAACAATTTTTAAACCAGAAGATAAATAGAAGGAGTGATTGTAAGAGGTTATTAAGAAAACTGAAAAGAATACATTTGGCATTCATGAGGAAAGTGAACACTGCCTCTCGAATTATTTTTGCTTGAGAAGAGAGTAGCCTTTGGCTTCTCACCTATCTTTTGGCTGGCTTTAAAAACTTGGATTTAAGTCCCACCAAAGTTGAATATAAAATTTATAGAAAATTCCACTGCTCAAAAAAAAAAAAAAACACTCCTTCCACAAATTGCCACTATGTATGATAGCTTGCCATTTGAGACGTATCATTGAATATTCTTAGTTGCAAACAACAAAATTCACTCCAATAGTTTTAGTAGGAAGTGATTTATTTGAAGTCTATTGGCAGCACCAGAAAACCTGTATAGGCCAAGGGGACCAGGCTCAAATGCTAAATATCTAGGAAAAATATGCCTAGGGAACAGCTGTCCAGGAGCGAGGACAAGGGAATGCTGTAGCAAAACAGCATTTTCATCAGTTGATGTTTACAGCTGATTATGCTCAGAACTTTACGGTTAGGTATTGCCCCCCCTTGTGGATTTTAGTATTTTTCTCTGATTCTGGCAGATTAGACACAGTCCATATTGTCCTCACCATAGTGAGGTGAAATCCATGTTGTTGAGCTTATAGTTGACTTACCTTCCTGACTACATTCAGGAGCCCTTTGAGCAAATACTAAAGTACTTGACGAAAGAGGCTACGACTACAATACAATTTTCACATTTTGTAACTCTACTACAGAGGAGTCCTTTTTGGTGAGTATTCACATAAGATATAAATATTCTCACCTTTGGTTCATATATCTTTCTCAGTCTTCTTTGTCAATAATTATTCAATTTTATTCCTTCCATGTGACTGCCCATTGGGTGAAAACTTTAGCCATTGCCAATTAACTGGTAGATCTCTACCTCTGATCCTATCACTGGATGTACTGTAGTTTGTTTAAACATTAACGCATTGAAGGACATTTGTGTTGCTTCCATTTTTTTTTTTTTTTTTTTTTTTGAGACGGAGTCTCACTCTGTCGCCCAGGCTGGAGTGCAGTGGCGCAATCTCGGCTCACTGCAAGCTCCGCCTCCCGGGTTCACGCCATTCTCCTGCCTCAGCCTCTCCGAGTAGCTGGGACTACAGGTGCCCGCCACCACGCCCGGCTAATTTTTTGTATTTTTAGTAGAGACGGGGTTTCACCATGGTCTCGATCTCCTGACCTCGTGATCCTCCCACCTCAGCCTCCCAAAGTGCTGGGATTACAAGCGTGAGCCACCGCGCCCAGCTGCTTCCATTTTTTGGCTATTCCAAATAAAGCTCCTGTGAAACTTCTAATATACATTTTTATAGAATGCCATGTTTTTGTTTCTCTGGAATAACTGTTCCTAAATACAGTTGTTTGTTATATGATAGTTGGATGTTTATTTTGTTTGTATTTTTCTTTTTCTGTCTTTTTTTAAGAAAACACCAAATTGTTTTCTGAGTGACCTGATTTCTCTACACCCTCACCAAAATTTGGTGTTTTCACTATTTTTGGTTTTAGTCATTCTGATAGGTGTGTAGTGATCTCAACGTGATTTTACTCTACTTTTCCCTAATGACTAATAATGTCAAACATCCTTTCATGTGCTTATTTGACATCTGTTTATACTATTTGATGCAATGTCTGTTCATGTCTTTTGCCCAATTTGTTATAAGATGTTGCATTATATGAATGCTTTATATATTCTAGCTACTAGTTTTTTCATTGGATATGTGATTTCCAAATATTGTTTCCAGTCTATAGAATATGCCTTTACTTTCCTCATATGGTCTTCTATAGAACAATAGTTTAAAAAATTGGTGAGGGCTGGGTGCAGTGGCTCATGCCTGTAATCCCAGCACTTTGGGAGGCTGAGGTCGGTGGATCACGAGGTCAGGAGATTGAGACCATCCTGGCTAACACGGTGAAACCCTGTCTCTACTAAAAATATGAAAAATTAGCCAGGCGTGGTGGCGGATGCCTGTAGTCCCAGCTACTAGAGAGGCTGAGGCAGGAGAATGGCGTGAACCTGGGAGATGGAGCTTGCAGTGAGCCGAGATCACACCACTGCACTGCAGCCTGGGCAACAGAGCGAGACTCCGTCTAAAAAAAAAAAAAATTGATGAGCTCTAACTTATCAATTTTTTTGTTTATGGGTTGTGCTTTTGATGTCAAGTTCAAGTACTCCTTGCTTTTAGCCCTTCATCCTAAAATTAGTCTCTTATTCCTTGATTTGTGATGACTTGGTTGAATTATTTTTGTCAAATTTACCGAGGAATTTACACTTTATATCCATCTGATAAGGGGAGAAAGGACATGAGAGGAGTAGAAAAGCATGGGCAATGTATTATGTCACAAAGAGCACAGTTTTTGGTGTCAAATAGACTCAAGAGTGAATTGATGGGTTTGGCAACATATTGGCTATGTGACATCGGTTGATTTACTTCTGTGTATACCAATTTTTGATTATCAAAATTTTATTACTGGAATAAAATATCCGTATCACAAGTTGGCATTATAGATTAAAGAACAGAGCATTTGGCATTTGATGTGTACCCAATCGAGAGAAAAAACAAGCTGTCAAGATTAATATAATTTATCATACAGCAAAGCATGTGTTAGCATTTATTGGTGTAGGGGAATTTAGTTATAACACCTTATATTCTTATACTGCCATTCAAGGTACTGAAGAAGACAGGAACTTGAGATATTATTTTGAAGTAAGAGAGCATTTCTTTGGGTAGCAATAAGGAATAGAAATCACCAAAGAAGATATAAACAAAAAAATGAGCATGGTAGGAGATGTGTTAGACATAACCAGTAGTCCTTAATGTCTTGTATTCTTCTCTGTCCTGGTCAAACAGAAGACTATACCTTCTAGCCCTTTGTTTTGGTGGTGATATGTGACGATATCTGGCTAATGGGCAGTGAAGAGAAATGGCATGTATCACTTAGAACTGAGGGAGCAGACCACTCTACATCATCCCCCAGCTCTCTTTTCCCTTTCTGTGGCATCCTAGAAACTATGTGGCATGTTGGAGGCTCAAGTTAGAAGTAGGTTTTGTTTCTACTATACTCACCAATGGAAGGGAGCTGCCTATGGGAGAGTCTTCAGAGGACTTTGAATCAGTAAGAAATAAACTTTTCTGTGTGAAGTCAGTGGCATTTCAGTTTATTTCCACAGCTTGAGCTAGCCAATTCTTACTAATACAGAATTTTTTTTTTTTGAGACAGAGCGATCTGGGCTCACTGCAACCTCAACCTCCCAGGTTCAAGTGATTCTCGTGCTTCAGCGTCTCAAGTAGCTGGGATTAAAGGCATGTGGCAACATGCCTGGTTATCCTGATCTCAAACTCCTGACCTCAAGTGATACACCCACCTTGGCCTCCCAAAGTGCTGGGATTACAGGCATGAAAGACCATCACTGGCCCAGAATATTTTCCAATAATGGTCACAGCTTAGTCTGTCAGTGCTTCTTACTAAAACTCAACAGCAAGGTACATCTTAACATGTTTATATTCAAATGCTCGATTTTTTGGAAGTGAACTTGCGGAACTTAAATGTGGGTTAAAAATAATTTATAGCAAATTAAAATAGTATTATATATTAACTATAATATATATCACAATATATGGATTAAATTATTTTTATTTAAATTATCAATAAAATAAGTTGCAAATAATAGTGACCAATTAATTTTAATGTAATGTTCCATGCTGATATTTTTAATCTTCACAAATATAAGACTGCATCTTATCTCATTTAATATTAAGGAAGTTCTCATCTTTTTGTTTTGCATTTGGTGCTAGTAAGAACTGAGAATTCTAATTTGAAATATTTACTATTGAAAACTACAAAATATATTTCACTTTGTTAAGATATTTGTAGGATTTTCTTCTTAATATTAATCTGGAATCAACAAGGGGACTTATTTACTTTGAAGATCATTATCTATAGAAACATAATTTCTTCTGTAATATGAAAATCAAAGTCCATCATCATTCTACTTGAAGAAATTATTTTTTTGTCTCATCTTATTTATTTATTTATTTATATTTATTTAGAGGCAGGGTCTTGCTCTGTCACCCAGGCTGGGGTGCAGTGATGTGATCTCAGCTCACTGCAACTTCTGCCTCCCAGGTTCAAGCAATTCTCCCACCTCAGCCTCCCAAGTAGCTGGGGTTACAGGTGTGAGCCACCACGCCAGGCTAATTTTTTATTTTTTTGTGTGTTTTTAGTAGAGACACGGTTTTGCCATGTTGGCCAGGGTGGCTAATCTTATTTTCCTATACCCAAGAATGACCAATTTTTTTTTTCTTACAATGATACCAATTGCTATGTAATTGAAGAAAAACGAATTTGGTACTATAATTTATATAATAAAATGTTAAGATTTTTTTCTATTACTCTACCTACAAAATAACTGATTTTTATCTGAAAAGCTAGTAGTTTGTCTTTAAAATTTTAAATGCATCAAAAGACTTTCTTATCTGTCTTAACCCTGCAAAGTGAATTATAAATACTTGCTTAACACTTATTAACATTTATTAATAACATTTCAATCTTTAAGTATTTGCAAAAAACATTTTCTACCTTCTTTTCAGCTATACTATTATTTACTAGATATTAGCACATGTAAGTTCTAGATACAACATTTTGTTCTTTTGGAGAGCTATCTCAGTTTGGTGTGCAAAAATAAATGTTCATATTAGCCATTCATAATTTAGCAGTTATTTAGATCTATATGTTTTAAAGGTATTAATTATTCATAACTTACATTACTTCTATAGTGTGGTCAAATTAAGTAGCTAAGGTTTGGGTAACTTCTTTATTAAAAAAGAAAAAGAAAAGAAAAAGTGTGATCTTTGTGCTTGCTTGAGATATTAGGACTCTTACCTGCAGACTTCTTTTTGTTACATAAAAAAAGATCTGAATACTGTCCGCCTAGAGTGGATTCGAATGAGCTGTATGTGAACAGCTGCCCTAAGCAGTTAGATTCCCTGAGCCTTTTGCAAAAAGACAAGCATCTCATGCCCTGGAAAGGGAGCCTGGAGCTTAACAATATAAAAGTTGGAACTGGTTGAGAGTCCTACAACATCTGAGGATCTGAAACTAACTTATTTTGTTTACCATTTCATTACACTTAGCATTACATTCATACTGCATGAGACTATTCCCATTTTTGACACAAAACTGTACTTTTACTAACTTCAGGCACCCTGGCTTATACCATCAGCCGTACACTCTATTACTTTTCCCTCCCTCCTCTCTAAATGTTCAAGCTCTACGTCTTCATTTGGGCCTTAAATAGTAAATAGGTATTCTATATATTGAAACAGCACCTTACAATACTTTACAATACTGAAGAGTGATTTAGATAACACTTGCTCTCTTGCTTTCATATGTTAATGTTACCATTTTGGGGGGACATTTTGGGATTGGTTTTCTTAATTGATGAAATGGCCCATGGATGCAGTCAGTGAGTTGGAGTTCATGAAGGTACTCAGGGTTGAATATCTACAAAGTCTGCTTTTTCTGCCTTTGAGAACTGTGGTTTCATGATTGAGTTTGTCACATGGTGAATAAGCAAAGAGAAAACAATCTTCATGAAGTTTCAGCTTGATTGCCAAAGAGTGGTTTTCAAAATGGCAATTTGCTGCTTCCATGTTGTAGGATAACATTTTGTTTACCCTCAATTGTTAAAATCAATTGTGGTTGCAATTCTAGAGGGGCCTACCTTTATAATGTATGGTTTGAATGACTTGTCAAAAGTGCTAAGCTCTAGATTTAGAGTTTCAGAAAAAACCCTTTGATTTTCCCAAAGTGATACTATGAACCTTTGAAATGGCTTGACTTTGCCCAGGCATCAGATTTCCCTACAGAGCATACAGGCTTTGTGTTCAGTATTTTGATCCCCAAAGGAATGCCTTTTGGAAATGCCAAGCTAGCACAAATCCTAAAGCTTATAAGTGCCTGCTGCTCTACTACTACTGTTGTGTGTCTTGTTGACTTTTTCTTCATGTACTTCAAAGACATTGAAACAAATCAGAAAACTGTATCAAGGGGTGAGGGAAAATAGCAGGAGATATTACATTTCATTATTCCTTTTATTCTTTAGCTCTGGTTCCTAGACTTTCAGACAAGTTGAATGAGATGAAAGATGGTGCCTGCTGTTTTACTGAAAGAGTCTTGGTTCCTGTTGCTCAGGTACAAGCTCTAGGATGAATATATCACAGCTATATCTTGAGAATGTCTTAGTTCTCTTCTGAAAGAGAGAAATGCAGCTGTGCATTTTTAGGGCATGCAACTGGGATAGGAGAAAAAAATAAAAATGACTTTAGGCTTACTGTGGCCACAGAATGACTTCATAAGGAAACCAAAAATTTTAAGACTTTATTGGATTATTTTCACTCTTGTTGCTGTATATATTTGGGAGCCTATTGAGCTGTTTTTCCCTGTGTTGTTGGGAGAAGAATGTTGGACCAGAAATCCATAGAACTGGGGGTTGGAATTATGGCTTCAACATTCTCTAGCTCTGTGAATTTGGCCAAATTACTTAGTTTCTCTACTTACATCTTTTCCTTTATAATAGGACAGATTTGATAATCTCAATATTTTATACTTTACAGGACTATTGTGAGGCTGAAGCACTGAAGCAATGTAAGAAATTATCAGAATTGCCTCATAGAAGTTGGGCCCAGCAGATCTTTGGTACTTTTTTCCAACATTTATATAAACACATTATCTCACCATGTGTTTGCTTAGTAACATTGCAGATTTCAATAGGCATACTCACCAGATTGTGAATCTTGGACTGGGAGAGTAGATTGGTCTGGGATTTTCCCTGGTGTCATAGGCTTTTACCAACAGAGTGTTCAAATTTCAAGTATTCTACCTTGTTTACATTTTGGATTGGGTACCATGTGCTAAAGGAATGTACAGTGGCCTGAGAGACTCCTGCTGTTTTCAAGAAGGTTCTGCCTCAGGAGTTAACTACAGAATAGTAACACAATGGATTAATGTGGTACTTTTACTTTTCTCCTTTTTATTATTTCCTTCCCTCCTGCCACAAACAGCTGTGCACTTACAATCTATCTATATGAACAAAAGAACTATTCATTCTAGTGCTCACATTTGCTTGTTCGAATTTTGTTATCATGAGTTTAAGTCTTTAGAAAATTGGATATGCAATATCCACTTAATTTTTCAACTTATCTATTCATTGAAGGAAAGGCAATATATTTCAGTAGAAACAATAAGAAAATATGAATATGATTTTGGTGCACTGATTTCTTATTTGGCCATTTTTCTTTTTGCTGAAGAAAGAGAGTCTGTAAAGAAATGAAAAGATCTGTCTGGAATAGACTAAAACTGATGGAATGGAAATACCTTTTATTTTGGCATTGAGGGTAAGTGGAGAAAGGGTCTACTTTGTTTGCCTCAAACCTCTATGAAATAAAGCATGGCACTGTATTTATGCCACTGTCTTATTCCAGTCAGTGTTGCTATAAAGGAATATCTGAATATGAAAAGACACTTATTTGGCTCATTCTGCAGACTGAACAAGAACTATGGCACCAGCATTTGCTTCTGATGAGGGCCTCAGGCTGCTTCCACTCATGGTGGAAGGTGAAGGGGAGCTAGTTTGTAGAGATCACGTGGTGAAAGAGAAAACAAGAGAGCAATAGAGGTGCTGGGCACTTTCTAACAACCAGCTCTAGCAGGAGCTAATAGAATGAGAACCCACTCACTACCCCCACACCCCCTCCAGGGAAGACATTGATCTATTCATGAGGAATCCATGCCCAGGACCCAAACACTTATTAGACC